>NC_135906.1:14414700-14625414 GCF_964194155.1 Cetorhinus maximus | reverse complement strand
AGGGGGATAGGGGAGGAGGAAGGGGGAGAGAGGAGGGGGGGAGACGGAAGGAAGAGGAGGGAGGGGGAGGGAGAGGAGGGAAGAGGAGAGGGGAGGAGGGTAGGGAAAAGGGAGGTGAGGAAGAGGAGAGGAGGGGAGGGGGGAGGGAAGGGGGGAGGAGGAGGGGAAGAAGGGGAGGGGGGGAGGGGAAGAAGGGGAGGGGGGGAGGGGAAGAAGGGGAGGGGAAGAGGGGAAGGGGAAGAAGGCGAGGGGGAAGAGGGGGAGGGGAAGAAGGGGAGGGGAAGAAGGGGAGGGGGGAGGGGAAGAAGGGGAGGGGGGAGGGGGGGAGGGGAAGAAGGGGAGGGGGGGAGGGGAAGAAGGGGAGGGGAAGAAGGGGAGGGGGGGGAAGAAGGGGAGGGGGGGGGAAGAAGGGGAGGGGGGGGGAAGAAGGGGGAGGGGGGGGAAGAAGGGGAGGGGGGGGAAGAAGGGGAGGGGGGGAAGAAGGGGAGGGGGGGAAGAAGGGGAGGGGGGGGAAAGAAGGGGAGGGGGGGGAAAGAAGGGGAGGGGAGGGGAAGAAGGGGAGGGGGGGGGGAAGAAGGGGAGGGGGGGGGGAAGGAGGAAGGGAGGGGGGGGGAAGAAGGGGAGGGGGGGGAAGAAGGGGAGGGGGGGGAAGAAGGGGAGGGGGGGGGAAGAAGGGGAGGGGGGGGGAAGAAGGGGAGGGGGGGGAAGAAGGGGAGGGGGGGGGAAGAAGGGGAGGGGGGGGGAAGAAGGGGAGGGGGGGGGAAGAAGGGGAGGGGGGGAATAAGGGGAGGGGGGGGAAGAAGGGGAGGGGGGAGAAGGGGAGGGGGAAGAAGGGGAGGGGGAAGAAGGGGGGGGGAAGAAGGGGGGGGAAGAGGGGGGGGGAAGAAGGGGGGGAGGAAGAGGGAGGGGGGGAGGAAGAGGGAGGGAGGGGGGGAGGAAGAGGGAGGGAGGGGGGGAGGAAGAGGGAGGGAGGGGGGGAGGAAGAGGGAGGGAGGGGGGGAGGAAGAGGGAGGGAGGGGGGGAGGAAGAGGGAGGGAGGGGGAGGGAGGGGGGAGGGGGAGGGAGGGGGGAGGGAGGGGGGAGGGGGAGGGAGGGGGGAGCGGGGGGGGGGAGGAAGAGGAGGGGGGGGGGGAGGAAGAGGAGCGGGGGGGGGGAGGAAGAGGAGCGGGGGGGGGGAGGAAGAGGAGCGGGGGGGGGGGGGGAGGAAGAGGAGCGGTGGGGGGGGGGGGAGGAAGAGGAGCGGTGGGGGGGGGGGAGGAAGAGGAGCGGTGGGGGGGGGGAGGAAGAGGAGCGGTGGGGGAGAGGAGGACGGGGGGGAGGAAGAGGAGCGGGGGTGGGGGGAGGAAGAGGAGCGGGGGTGGGGGGAGGAAGAGGAGCGGGGGGGGGGAGGAAGAGGGGGGGGGAGGAGTCATGTGATGAAACCTCCAGGAATACATTTAATTGCAGTTGGCAACCCTAACATTGACACCACCTCCCTTCACAACCACCCGGCCTCTCGAACAAGCTGACGGGCAGTTTTTTTTTGTGTTAGAAATTAGCATTGACACCAATTTTGAAATTGGTTCCGATGAAGAGTTTTGCTGGAGCCGAAGCGTTAACTCTGTTTCTCTCCTCACAGATGCTGCTGAGTTTTTTTCCAGTTCTTTCTGTTCCTTTTTTTTTATTTTCAGATATCCGGCAGCCGCAGTATTTTGCTTTTATTCAAGCCGATTTTTATTTTTCTTTGAAGTTCTTTGGTCCTGTTGGCGATGCAGCCGCCAGTTTAAGGCCTTTCCAGTGAAGGGGGGGTGGGGTTTGCTGGTGGTGACGTCACTTGGCCGATCGGTGATGCCGGTGTTCGGCTGGCTGAGCCTGGATTCCTCCATCTCCTTTCCTCCCCCCCCCCCGGCGGATCGATTGCGCGGCGCTCGATCCCCGCCTGGCCGCGCGCTCTGTGTCTCTCCTAAGATGGCCGCCGCCGCTGCTGCCGCTGCTTCGTCTTCCTCCAGCCTGGAGAACCTGACAAAGGCCGAGCCCCGCGACTGCCCGAAAATGAAGGAAGTGGCCGGCCCAGGGGAGGGTAAGGCGCGGCCGGGGTTGAGGGAGTGGGGCCCGGCTGTGTTTCGCTGGAGGGGGTTTTTTTTTTGTTTCAAGTCTCATTTGCGGGAGGGGAGGGGGTGGAGAAGCTGTGAGTGTGGCGGTTGGTCACTAGGGAAAAGGGGGTTGGGGGAGGGGGAGGGCGTTTTGGACAGTGTCTGCCCCCCCTGGTCACTGGTAACAACCTGAGGGCTCCCAGTGACCCTGATACCCCCCCCCCCCCCACCCCCTTAATATCTCCCAGGATTAACCCCCAGCCCCGTCATCTCTTCTGAAACCTCCACCACATTCAATCCCTGCGAAAAAAAAAATGCTCAGAGCTATTCCAGCCATCTCTTTGTAAAAGGCTCAGCACCAAACACAGGGCCCGCCTGACACTTTGCAGCCCCTCTCCACTTGCTTTTGCCCCTTGGTTGGAGTCAATTTTTCGCAGAAAGTTGCATCCTCCCTTTATGTAAAATCGAGGGAGAAATGAGCAGATCAGTGTTTTTATTTTTTATGCATATTTTTTCAATTTTGGATTTTGCATTTTGGGATTTTAAACACTAGTGTTCACCTATCATGCTGATCATTTTTTATATTTCATAATGTGTGCCTCGTTTTGGATAGTTTCGATCCTCTATAAAAGAGAAGCTATATCATTTTTTTCCCCAAAACTGGGAAGTATAAACGTGGTTTGCTGTTTAAGCCCATGCTGACTTGTATTTCAGTTATTGAATGTGTAGATAGATGGTAGCAAAAAAGTATCCTTCTGCACACAATGCGTACCAGTTCTGGAATTATGGGTAAGTGATTTTTCTTACTGACTCCTGCCAGGCTAAATTAGTTTAATTGAGAGAATCTTTTTGTTAAAATCTTTTGGATTTCATTTGAGACTATTGTTTTCTCAAAGGTATTTGCTGTCAAAAACATTTTTTTTTGTTTATCCTGTTGTGGAAGTAACAGCATGGGGAGGGACAGATGGCATAGTGAAAACTCGTAGTTAATTTGTAGTTAAGATATTTGAAGTTTATGCAGGAATAGTCAAGCAAGGGGAGTGTGCTTTGTGTTCATGCTATTGATCTTTGCACACCATGCCAGTTTTTAGCAGATGATAGCCATATTTACAAAAAAAGAGTTGAACACAGTGGGGGTGAATTTGATACAGAACACGTTTCACTGTTTGGCCTCTGCTTCCAGAATAGTGTATATTTTGCAAGCACGAATTAGGGAAGGGGAATTTGAGAGACCACAGACCTGTTAACAGGACACAGGTTTTAAATTTGTGGACTGGGCACAGGAAGCCAGACTGAGGGTGAACAGGATATGATGAAAGTGATGAAAATTTGTGCAAGTTCAGTTCTGTTATAGGCAGTAGAGAGGAGGGAGTCTGACAGAAATTAATGCTGCTTATTTATTTATACTGTTGGCCCTTAAGTGTACAGAAAGTGAGCAAACATGAATACAGTGAGCTTGATTTATTTTCATGCTTTAGATCCAATCACAGAATCTTTACAGTGCAAAAGGAGGCCATTTGGCCCAATGAGTTTGCACTGGTCCTCTGAAAGAGCAGTCTACCATGTCCCATTCCCCTGCCTTATCACCGTAACCTTGCACATTCATTCTTTTCAGATAGCAATCCAATTCCCTTTTGAGTACCAAAATCAAACCTGCCTCCACCAACCTCTCAGGAAGTTCGTTCCAGACTCCAGCCACCTTCTGGGTGAAAAAATTTTTCCTCACATCGCTTTTACTTTTTTTGCCAATTATTTTGAAATAGTGTCCTCTAGTTCTTGATGCTCCCTTCAGTGGGAACAGTTTCTCACTAATTACCCTGTCCATACCCCTGAAGAACTTGAATACCTCTGTCAAGTCTCCCCTCAGCCTTATTTTCTCCAAAGAAAACAGCCCCGACCTCTCCAGTCTATCCTCATGGCTACAGTTCTTCACCCCTGGAATCATTCTTGTGAATCTCCTTTGTGCTCTGTCTGATGCCTTTGCATGCTTCCTCAAGTATGGTGTCCAGAATTGGACACAGTACTCCAGATGAGGCTTAACTAGTGTCTTATACAAGTTCAACATGACCTCCTTACTGTTGTACTCAATGCTCCTATTAATAAAGCCTAAGATACTGTATGCTTTATTAACTGCTCTCTCAACATGCCCTGCCTTCTTCAGTGACTTATGTAAATGTACACCAAGGTCCTTTTGTTCATGCACCTCCTTTAGAGTTTGTCCCTTTATTTTATACCATCTCTCCATATTCTTCCTGCCAAAATGAATCATCTCTCACTTTTCTGCATTGAACTTCATCTGCCACTTTCCTGCCCAATCCACCAACACGTCTATGTCCAAGTTCAAGATTATCCTCATCACAGTTGACAGCATTTCCAATCTCCGTATCATCTGCAAATTTTGAAATCATGCCCTGCACACCACAGCCTAAGTCATTATATCAAGAAGAGCAAGGGTCCCAACACCCTGGGGGTTCCCTGGGGAACTCCACTACAAACCTTCCTCCAATCTGAAAAGCACCCATTAACCACTACTTTGTTTCCTGTCACTCAACCAATTTCTTGTCTAATTGCCTACTTTCCCTTTTATTCTACAAGCTAGAATTTTGCTCACAAGTCTATTGTGTGGCACTGTAATGTGTGGCACATTTGAAAATCCATGTACATCACATCAACAGTGTTGCCCTTATCAACCTTCTCTGTTACCTCCTCAAAAAACTTGAATTTAGATTCTATAAGGTTAACATAATGTGTGTATATTGTCTGCCAGTGTGAAGTAAGTTTTGTTTGTACAAAGAAAGTAATATTGAATGTTTTTTTTAAAGGTTGACTTTCAACATGGCATACCTTTTCAAAAGGAAGACAGGTTTTCTGAGAATTTCTATTTAAATCATTTTTGGTGGGATGGGTAGGGAAAGAATATTGCTTTAAGAGATTGGGTTTGATTCTGTGAACATGTCGAATTACCAGTGATGGATACAGTTATGTGCCTGGAGTTGCTTTTATACTTTGGTTGTAGTTCTGTGAGAGCAGCTTTCAAATGGAGTTTGCAAGGGCTAATTATAAGATCAGATCATAATGCCTGCCCCCATTTTTTCAGTTGGCAGCTGTTGGTGATGATTCTGCTTTTGCCATTACACCACCTCTAGACCTGTCTTTTGTTTCTTTACTTGTCCCATAACCGTCTACTTTTGTTATTTAATCACCCCTTTTATTCTTCCTTCCCCTGCCTATGTACTTGTTTAAAACCTGATCCACTTCTACCTTTTTCCAGTCCTGACAAAAAGTCATCAACCTGAAACGTTAACTCTGTTTCTTTCTTCACAGATGCTGATGCTGCCAGACCTGCTGAGTATTTCCAGCATTTTCTGTTTATTTCAGATTTTCAGCAGTCGCAGTCATTTTCTTTTGCAAGTTCTGAGTTACCACACTTCCCCGTTTTTATATCCGTGGGCCACCGGATCCATTGGAAAAGACGTGTTTTCCACATCATCTACTTGGAGCTGTTTAGTTTATAGGCCTGTATCATTGAAATGTTCAAACTTGTGAAAAGGATAGATTTAAGCAGACTGGTTCCAGTAGTCTGGAGGCCAGGAATGATGGGTCGTAGATGCAAGATTAAATGCAAGAGATTTGGAACAGAAGGCAGGAGAAACTTTCTCACACAAAGACTTGAAACTGTGGAATTCACTTGCAGGGTTTGTGGTTGAGGCAGAAACTGTGCCAACACTCGATTAGATTGGATAGGGCGATAAGGGAAAGGTTGAAGGGATAGAGAAACAAGGTGGGTTAGAAAAGTTTGCATGTTTGCGGGGAAATGCTAACACTCACTGGGCTGATTTGCCTGTTTTCATGATATAACTTACGTGTACCAACAAAAGCAGCTGTTGCGCTTCGGACCTAGGGCTTACCATCTTGGTGTTTCTAACGTGCTGTAACTGAGGTATTACACACCTGTCACTGTTGTTACATTATCAATGTTAATCAATATTTACCATTAGCAATCAATGCGCTTAAACTGGATTTCAGTTAAGCTATCTCCTACTATTGGGGTAAAGAAATTTTGCAAAATATAACTGCACTATTGCATGGCTTTTAAACAAAAACCTTCATGAGAAGAAACATCAAGTACTTTCATTTAGTAATTAGATACGACTGGGGAATAGGGACTAAAATTTGTTTTTTCCCCCCCCCTTGAAGCTGGTGATAGCTTGAATTTTTTAAGCATATTGTAGGAAAATTGTTCTGAACAGCTGGAAGGGGGTGGGGCAGCATGAGCACCTGTCACAATGATCACTGCTATTTTGCTTTCTGATGTCTCTACATCTCATTGATATTACTTTGCTCCGTGAAGGGATTGCTGCAGGCAAGAGTTTTTGATCACTGAAATTATTTTTTGTCAGATGATAAATTCCTGCATTCAGTGCTCTTAGATTAAAGCAAAGGAACTGGGTGGAAGCTTAGACTGACAACAAGGAATGAGTTGGGGAAGGTAAACCCTTCTGTGAACTGAATGCTAATTCCGAAGCCATGAAGCAGGAAAAAGCCACTCAACTCATTCCCTCCAATGCAGAATTATCAATGATGGCAACTTGTACCAGATAAAACTTCCAAATCAACCTAATCAGCGAGGTTCCCCCACAAAGTCTTGCCATTGTCTTGTATTGAATAACATCACTTTTGCCGAGCATATTCTAGCCCACACTAAGTCCTACTCTCCCATGTCCCTTGCTGACCTATACTGGCTCCCAACCACTTGCAATGCATTAAATTCAAAATGGCGGTCCTTGTCTATAAATCTTGCTGCACCCATTTTTTTTTAGCAGTTTCCAGCCCTGTATTACCTGCTGAACATTTTGTCCCTCTGATTTTGGGTTTCTGTTCCCCCACCTTTGATTCCACAGTTGGTGGTGGAGCTTTCAACCGTCTTGATAAGTCTTTGTAGTTACCCCTCTGGATCTTTCTGCTTCTTCACCTTTTGTAAACCTCTGACTGGTGTCTCTTGACTAATTTTAGTTTTTCTTCCTAAGCTCTCCGTATCCGTTTTCCTTGTGTCTGCCTGTGTCATACCTTGAGATATTCCTTTGTTAATTGCACTATATAAATGCAAACTGCTATGCCTGCAATGGTGGGGGTACAGTGGAAGTACAACCCAAGGATGAAAAATACTTGTGAAGAAAGCTTGCCTTTTAGTATTCAGTTCGTCACTTCGCTGTTACAGGAGAAGGTGGGTGAAGAGGCAAGAATATTTAAGTTTGCAAAAAAGAGTCCAATGACTTTGAAAGAAAACGTTGAGAGTTGCTATGCTGTAGGGATATACTGGTTACAATTAACAAACTGCTTTAGGATGTCCGATCTTGCTGATGAGAAATTACTGGAAAGCTAAGCGTTTATATTCAACCTCATAACCAAATATATATTGTACTATTCGAAGGTAGAAATGAGCCCATCTAAGTCAAAGGCAAATATAAAGGGAAAATAAACTCCAACCTATTCTCACCCCTGCATCCAGCACTAATGTGAGCTGGAGCTTCAATTTGAACAAACAGTTTAGCAAATTAAACCAATGTTTGTTGACTTCAACATCAGTTTTGTTCCTGTTTTGTATAGGGAAGTAGGAAATAGATATTTTTGTTTTTTTTAAATGGGGAACCTCGGTGTGATCAAGGTTTGTCATGAAGGAATGGCCTACAGGGAGTTTATGGAGCACTTAGATTTCTGTCCCATTCACAGAGGTGAGCTGTGACGTGATGTAGATAGACTGGTTGTGTTATCGCGTTCTCCTGTTCACAGGAGTGTGTCTCTTTGAATCGCATTCTGAGTCAGACAGGAAATTTTTTTTGGGGGGTCACTCAAAGTGCAATGAACTCTGTGTTGATAAGCTTTGACACCCAAAAGTGAGAGCAAAGCATTGCCATTCAGTTTTGGATGACTTAGAAGTTGACATGTAGATTCAGAGGAGTTTAATAATGGGAGTAATTTTGCATGCTTTGTCCATATCTTAGCAAATAGTGTCAGAGACGCTTCCTGTCGGAACATGAGATTTTCAGTGCTCTTTTTCTAAATTTTGCCTAAATTACATGTAGCCCAGGGCTGGAGCATGTCATGATATGCTCAAATTTAATTAGTGTCGCTTGGATATCAGTAAAGTATAAAGATGGAAATAAATTTTCAAACTATGTTGTCTTGATTTAGAGTTTATTTTTCTAAAGTTTAATTATAACTGGAGAACAGAAAGTATTGGTAGCCTGGTGCTGACACTGAGAGTATTGTGAGCTTTCCTGTAGATTACTGGTACTGATTGGGGCACAGTATTTAATGCACGAGCAGGTGAAGTACTTCTGATAAATGAGACTTTTCATTTCGTGTTTCTTGAGATTTTAGTTTTTATACATCTTGATATAAATTTAAATTGTGGGCCATGTATAGCATGGTGCAGTGCTGAGCCATACAGGGCAGGAATGTTCTATATTTGAAAAGATGTGAAGTGCACTAATGGTTATAAGTAGTGGTGCTTGAACATGCAGTTATCCCTGTCCCCGAGCCTGGGGTGGAAGATAGTGAATAGCCAGCGATCCAATTCTGAGCAATCCAGGGATCTACAATGGCAGTGTTTTTGGTTGTGAGGTGATGATTGTCCTAACCAAATTAGCCCATGGAGGCTTGCTGTATGGGCTTGTGATTGAAGAGTGGTACTGAGAAGCTCCTGGGATCTGGAATTCCACCCCATATACTTTGCTGCCCAGCTGCAGTTACAAAGCATCTTGAATGTAAGAGGATACTCTCTGAATACTTCAGAGATTTATGGTAGTGGGATAGAAACCATGGGGAAGGAGACACTTAAGAATGGCACCAGTTCACAAAATACCATTTATATAATTATTCACTTGGCCCCACTGGATGTATATATATAATTTTGAGTACTTCCTAATTTTAAAATGTAGTTATGAGAAAAATCTTTTAAAAGAATCTGGCGTAGTGCAGATGAGATGAAAGAAAAGCCACAGACCACTGCAGCACCATCTCCTTTTGCAGCTGATTGGGGTACACAAACTAAATCTTGTATTTGTTTAACATATGCAAACCCAGCATATAGCTCCAGCTATTTTAGAGCATTATCACCAACATACAAAGCACTTCATAGGCCCTTAATAGGTTAGTTAATGGACATGCCTCAACAATGTGCAACATGGTTTGCATTTGCCCGCAAGCACATTTGCTGCTGTTGCAAATGAAGGTGAAGATTTGAGACATACTGTCCATGTGCGAGTTGAACGCAGTTGAGAAGTGCCAAACCACCTGACCAGCTGATGCCTGGTTAATGAACTGTAGGGCTGGGATGATGTGATTTCTGGGAATGCCTGTCGCCTCTTCGTGCCAATGAGTTGATAAAAGGTCAAAGGAATCAGGAAAGGCTGGGTGGCTGAAGAGAGTCATGCTTCTGGTGGATAGAACACGCCAGTCAATAGCGACATGATTTGGTCACAAAATGTACTTGCTAGTTTTATACCTAAACGACTAAGATATTCCAAGAGCTCAAACTAGAGCATGGTATCTTGCAACCAAATAGCAGATGAACATAAAGTTTACTTTATGTTTGCTGCCCAACTGGGAGCAATGTATCTGTGTTCTTGTGGTGCCCCCTGTGGGTAATCAGTTATTTGGTGAAACTGTTGGGTGTAACCAGTGGATCAAATCAGTGAATCTTCAGATCCCAGTCAATTGGCTAATAACAATATCAAGTGATGTAAGGCTGGTTGTAATACAGTTTTGGAAAATGGTGCAAATTCACTTGTCAGTTTTTAGATTATTTTGTTATGTGTTTTTTTTTTAATTGTAAAATTGCCAGAAACATGAAAATGAAGAGCATTCTGTGTATCGATATGAAGCTGTCGCGGTCTCCTACAGAAGTCCCTAAGTAACTGACATTGCCAGGGCTTTCTTGGCATTTACTGATGGATTTCAAGTCATTTCTATTAGTGTTGGCACAGGACAACCACCACACTGGATTATATGACTAAACAAGCTCTTAGTGCAGTACTGTTGCAGAAACCAGTTGGTAACGGCCAATTCTACTGCTTTTTTGACATGCTGGCCAATTTGGACAGCCTGGATTCATTCTGTAGTGCAGAGCAGAGATATCAACAGTCTGTTGGGAAATGTGAACATATGGCTCAATCTAACACTAGACAAGTCGTCAGATACTGCAGACATAAGCTTAACCCTCAAAGGGCTAGTCACACAATTTGTTGTACTAATTGTTAAATTTCTCTCCAGTGGAGCGATTGTTAAGCTGGTGAATTTCCCTGTTTGTGGGTACCCAGAGAGAAAATTGGAAGGATAATTTTTGGAAGGATAATGAGTGCACCACATAACTCATTACTGGAACAATGAGGAAAATTGCACTTGCACTGTTTTAAATTTTTCAGTCACTATTTTGCTTAGTAAGTTGCCATAGCGGAATCAAATGCTTTCTTCTCTCTGTTAGTAATTGGAATTCTGACTTGCGTTGTCAGCTTAGCCTGAGCAATTAGTATCTTCACTTCATAGTGGTCCTGGTACAATTAATAGGTGCAAAGCGAACTTTGAAAAAGTCCCAGTCACTCCCTGAAACTGAGAGCTTCCCAGAATTTTAAACTGTACATTTTCAAATAGGGGAATTTTAACATCACAGGACTCTGGTAACCTGACAATTAGAGGGAGGCAGGAGCAGCCAGGTCCAGGGGTTCTCCCACAGCCCCTCAAGCAAATCTTCTGTTGTGATCAGATAGCCATCCCCTCATGCTCTCTCCTAATTCCCGCTGCTTTCCGATTACCATTCCGACTGACTCCGGACCATCCCGGTTCCAGCCTGTCAACTGGGCAGGCTGCTGGGCAGAAAACAGTGTAAAAAGGAAAATGATAATGAGGTCCTGATGTTTAAATTTGGCTGCCCTCTGTGTTCCTGGGATCTCTTTCTCCCCCTCCTTCAAAAGCAAACACGCTCCCCTCACTCCCTCCCTGAAAATATCAGGGCCCCAATGATGGCAAAGGGCTAACTATCATCTTTGCTCTGGGGTTTTCGGTGATTCTGGAAAATGATGCATTTAATGCCCATCTCTAGCTGGAGATATTGTGTGTTTTTCTTGAACTTCAGGCTGCAACGGTTTTGGTTAGGAAATTTCAAGATATTGACCCAGGAATGATGGACAGACAGCAAAAATGTGTACTTGGAGGAGAATTTGGGGATGATAGCGCTCCCACGGCTGCTAATAATAACTAGCATTTGGATGCGTGTGTGCAGATCCAGATTGACGCAAAGTTAGCAGTATAGCCTAAATTTGCAGTCTTCATTAAGTTATTACCAACCTCGAACCAAGAGCTGACGCATAAAGTGCCTTTAAAATTTTCAATCCATATAATTGAATCTGGTATCAAAGCAAAAACAAAAAGCTAAAAGCTACTGCGGATGCTGGAAATCCAAAACAAAAACAAAACTACCTGGAAAAACTCAGCTGGAAAAACTGCTGAGTTTTTCCAGGTAGTTCTGTTTTTGTTCTGGCATCAAAGCATACTGCTTCTGGATGGCTTAGGTTCATGTTATTAACATTCTCATAGAAATTTGTATGGTTCTGCACCGTATATGTGCGATGAAATAGTATAGACCTTTGCCAATATTGTTTCATCTTGGTGTGAAGCTGGATGAATAAGGGTAGTTAATTTTTTTTATATTGTCACCCACACAGACCAAAGCAGACAGTCATAAGTTTTCAATTCCGCCTCTTGAGTTGCCAACTTCATGTGGTTATTACCAGTTTCTGTTCAGCTTTCTTAAACTTTGCTTTTAAAGTGTATGCATATTTGTTTAATATTGTCAAAGAACAAACTGCTTTTGACTTCTATGAAGATGGATGTTATTATTTCAATATTTTTGGGAATATGGTGGTATACTGTAAAGAAGGCTGTGTGTGTGTCCGTAATTAATTAAACTGGGGAAGGTTAGTAAAGACAGCATGTCTGTAGGAACTGAGAGATGAAAGGTAAAGATGCTAGATGTGTAAATTTGTAATGAGAGGCTATGGTGAAGTTGGAATTACAAGTAAATAGGTTGGGTTTTAAGATTTACGTTAGGTGTTAGGTAAGGACATGACTTTTCAGCGGTTAAATTTCAAAGGGAGTTTAAGGGACTTTTACAACTTAAAGGTTTCATAAGGAAACAAGGGAAGGTTATTAAATTTTATTTGTCCCAAAAGTGGAGGCAAGAAAACATGGAAGATTTTTATATTTTGGAAATGTTGAGTTCAAAGAGGTGCTTAGGAGTCTAATGTGAAAGGGGAAAAAAAGATATTTAAGGGAGATGTTTAGCTGAGTTGAGGCGGCTGTGTGGGGGAGATGTCCTAAAACCAGCTCTGCGCTGAGAAAAGTTGTGCATTTGAAGCAGCCATCCAGTTTCAAGCCAGAAAAGTCTTTGTTTTCAGAAAGCAGTCTGTTTCTGAACTGAACTTCATTTGGATTTCCACAACAGAATGGGAGAGAGTGAGAAGTCATGTGGTATATTTTGCTAAAGTAGAGCAGTTTTTTGCCTTGGGTAATATTATTGTATTTTTATGGTTAAAAATATATAAGGGAGCTGTTGCCAAGTAGTTTACTTGTGTATACTGACCAAGTGGGGATTTTTGGGGAATGTTTTGTAAGATTGTTTCAACTGTGTAATTTTAATCTTGTGTGTTTTAAGTTTTTTTTTCTTCTTGCTCAATTTTAATTGCTTAATTTTAAAATCCTGCAGTGTTACTGGGATTCTAAGCTTCTGGGATCAGTCGTTTTCCCCTCATTTTCAAACCACAAAATAAATGGTTATGATCGGTAAGACAAGTTTCCATCTGGGATTTGGCTTGCTCAGCCTGCATCGGCTGTGGTCGTAACACTTCTAATATCAACTGGTATCTGGCAAGGAGATGAGATTTGCACCCAGTTTTTTCCTGAGATGCAATTCCTTGCCCCTTCTGCAGACCATAACAGTTTGGCAGGCTCACTTTAAAGAGAAGCTTTTTCGATTGAGTTGCCCGCAACCTTAAGCTGTGAAAACGAGGAATACCTGTGTGCTTAACTGGTGTGCCCCTTGAAGCACATGTTCTATGCTTTAAAAGCTGTTGGCAAGAATCGGCTGCCTTGTGTAGCACAAGTTTTTATCTTGTGTGGGAGTTCACACTTAAAGGCTTTTGGATTTCTACCCCTAGTGAAATATTATAATTTCAGTGCTTTTTTTGGTCTCTTTGGTGAAATATAATTGAAAAATAGTTTTTGATGGTCAGTGAGGATTGTGTGGTGATTGAACAGCCTGATGTCGTCAGAACAGTTTCTCACCTGAACCACAGGTCAGCTATATAAACCATAGTGTGATATTGCTAATTATGTCAGAACCATTAAAAGAAAATTAAAGCTCTTGACAGGCAGCTAATGAACATAACATTGAAATTACAATAGAAACAGAATTCAATCCACGTCTGAGTAGGCATTTATCCTCCAAGAGAGCGGTAGTTTTAATCCTATGTTTCTGCCCATATCCCTTTATTCCTTTTTCCTTCAACCACCCATCTACCTATCCTATTATTGAATTTCAGAGAACCTTTGGCTATGAATGCCTGGCGCATAGTGCGTTTAATGTTTTTTAAAATGTGTTTCATGAAGTATGGCATGCCTGTAGCCACAGTTTGGTGGGTCTGTAGATATCCACCTTAGTGCTTTGTGAATAATAAACTGAAGTTCCTGAATTTTAGGACTGTGGCTAATTCAGTGAACTGGATGATCTCTCAGCTAGAACAGGTAGTGTTCAGGCCCTACTCTTCAGATGTCACAAGCAATTATCTCAAGATGAATTCTGTCACTGGCCACATTTTTTGTGCATTTATTTAATAGCTTCTTAAAGGCTGTGCAGTTTTAGGTTGGCTTTAATTGTAAAATAAAATGCATACAGGCTGAAGTGTTGGGGGAGGGAAGCTAAAAGTATAGTTTGAGTATTTGGTGAAATGAGAGGAAAACACATTTTAGCATTTTAATCAAATTTATTAGTTGCTTGTTAAAGTATTTATCATCAGAATTGCACAATACTAAACAGCTGTGGAGCTGTATTATTATATTCAGCAACATCTGTTCTACAAAATGTCGCTATCTTTAAAATTTGTCCCTTTTAAATATCTATATATTTAGCTCTTTGAAAGTAGGGGCATCCAAACTTTTCTCATGCTTTATTGCATTTTGGTTTAATTTGGGGCACCTTTATGTCTAGCAGAGCTCGCTTATTCTAACTGATCTTAAAAACAGTTGAAATATGAAACTACTTTGTTCCAAATGGCCGGGTTTGTTCAGGCTCAATTTTCAGCCATTTCATAGTATAATTGCTGATCTTGGGTCGTAAAGACTTTTGATTCCCTTTATAAAACGTTTATATTTTTTAAAAATACTCTGGCAAACATTTTAGTGCTTTTTCATGTATGTCATTGTTTTGTCTGACTCCTAACCTGTTTAAATGCATACAACCCTTCTAAGTCCATCATAGAACTGCTGCGTGTGCTGCCTCTTCCTCTCTGTGACCTGCACATTCTAACTAGATGCAGAAGTTTTTTTCACAGAATCTTTACAGTGCAGAAGGAGGCAATTCAGCCCATCGAGTCTGCGCTGGCCCGCTGAAAAACATTCTACCTAATCCCACTCCCCTGCCTTATCCCCATAACCTTGTACTTTTTCTTTTCAGATAATAATCCAATTTCTTTTTGAATACCTCAATCAAACCTGCCTCCACCACCCTTTCAGGAAGTTTGTTCTAGATTCCAACTACCCTCAGGGTAAAAAGTTTTTCCTCGCAACACCACTTCTCCTTTTGCCTATTATTTTGAATCTGTGCCCTCTAGATCTTGATGCTCTCTTGAGTGGGAACATTTTCTCACTATTTACCCTGTCCGTATTACTCAGGATCTTGAATACCTCTATCAAGCCTCCTCTTAGCCTTCTTTTCTCCATGGAAAACAGACCCAACCTCTCCAATCTCTCCTCGTAGTGACAGTTATTTGTCCCTGGAATCATTCTTGCGCATCTCCTCTGTGTTCTCTCCAGTGATTTCACATCCTTCCCCAAGAATGGTGCCCAGAACTGGACACAGTTCTTCAATGACTTATGTACATATGCACCGAGGTCCCTTTGTTCCTGCGCAACCTTTTGCATTTCTCCCTTTATACTGTGTCTCCATATGCTTCCTGCCAAAATGAATCACCTCTCACTTTTCTGCATTGAACTTCATTTGTCTGCCCAATCCACCAATGTCTATGTCCTTTTGAAATTCAAGACTATCCTCATCTTCCATACTTTTCATATATTTTCTCTTTCTGGTGTGGTGGCTACCAATAGGCCAGAACTTGGGACAGAATTGCGCTAACTTAATGGTGCTTCACCAGTGGTTTGTAGTCACAGTGTTCCTGATGTGGAAGAAACTAAGAGGTGGATGTAACAAAAATAAAGGAATGAAAGAGGGGAAGAAGACCAAAGGTGTAGGCAAAGAGGTTTTCAGAAGGCTTTTGAAAATGTGGGGAAGGCAGCAAGATGTGAGAGAAGGGACTTTGCATGTGTGGGGCATGGACTGCAGGTTTTGAGCTGAAGTTTGCAGAGGTTGGGTTGAGATGAAGATCAGGAGAATCAGTCATCACAGTGAATGAGGGTTTCCATACTGGTGGGGTCAGCTTGTAGCAATGGCAGATGACATTCCGGAGGTAGAACAGGGCAGTTTCAGTGACAGACTGGGGTATATATTTAGTTTAGTATCAAACAGGATATTGCACATATGAAACAGTTCATGTGAAGTGCTATAAATGCTAAGGCTGAGTCATCACTGTGCAAAAATTGAGCGAGAAAAGAAGCTAAGAGATTTCTGTAAGGGCCTTGGGAAGGCTGTAAACAGTGTGGATCCTGCAGGAGAAATATGTGGGTTTTAAGAGAGTTCAGTGCAAAATGTAACAGGATATGAAAACAGACCAAGAAATAACTTGGAAATGAATCTCAATATCTCCAAAGTGATTCTGAAACTTAACTGATCGCCATATGCCTCCATTACTGATAAAACCCTGCCAGGGAAAGCAATTAAGCATACACACCGGCAGTGTCGCCAGAGGCTGACTTGGAATGCTTACGTCAATTTTCTGAAAAGAATCACGTGAAATCCATTGGAATTTGATTGGCCAGCACATGCACAATGGTCCAAACAGTCTCCTTCTGTGCCGTAAATTTTCTTTGTTTCTATCTAATCACTTCAAATTGCTTCCACTGCAGCAATAACCAAACGCAACCAATATTTGAATGTGTCTAATCTAATTGTACTTCTAAGTAGTTCTCACAGTTTTAGTGGCTAAAATGCAAAAAAATGTTGCGTTTCCCATCATTCTTAACAAAAATATTATAAAGGGAGTATATATGATTGTCTTCAGAGGCTGGGGTTTCAATACCTTGTTGGAATAGTTCATAGCTGGGGGTGTTGTATATTTTTGTTTGGAATCCATGTTACTTATCTGCTTGGTGTGATTTTGCCACTACAGTGCGGCAGAAATGAAGAGAAAAATAACTCAAAGCAGTTATTTGTCAATCTACTTTACTGTATTTGTTGCAAAACCAGAACTATGGAGATAACTCTTGCTTTCATGGGTGCAGTTTGGCACATTGTATAATGTGTAGTCTTCATGCCTTTTTAAAAGTGTGCACAACTGCTGAGCCAGAAGACCATTTTGAGTTAAGGATGGGGCCCCCATTGGATTGGAGATTAAATGAAATGACATCTAAAACAATCACCCTCATTTAAACTTTCTAAATTCAATTTTAACATCTCTAATTCTTCCTATATCCTACTGCTTAAAGACACCACCCTGGGTAGCATTAAGTCTCCCAAACCAGAAGATCTCTGAATCGTCCTCTGATCTATGCTGTGTTAGTTGATAGCATTGTGTTTGTCATTGGGACTCTATAGCCCTGGGGAGGCATGGGGGTGTGGGGCAGAATCAGCTGTAGTTTTTCCTCAATTGCTTTCCAATTACAAGGCATTATGAGTCTAGGAGTTTCAGGAGAGGACCATGCTTTCCTGTTGTACACTCTGTGGCCGAATAGTCCAGGGACCTAGTAGATGCGTTGGTGTTAATTTTCCAAAATTCCCTAGATTCTGGTAAGGTTCTGTCAGACTGGAAAGTTGCAAATGTAACCCCTCTATTCAAGAAGGGAGTGAGGTAAAAAACAGTAAACTATAGGCCAGTTAGCTTGACACCTGGCGTGGGAAGGTGTTAGAGTCCATCATTAAAGAGGGTTTAGCTGGGCACTTAGAAAAGCTCAAGCCAAGCAGGAAGAGTGAGCATGGCTTTATGAAAGGGAAATCATGTTTAATCAATTTATTAGAGCACTCTGAAGGAGTAACGTGCAGTGGATAGAGGGGAGCCTGTATACGTACTGACTTCGATTTCCAGAAGGCATTTGATAAGGATAAGATTCCATTAGCTGCCTTGATTACATGCTGTACATACTAACTTTTTGTGACTCATACTAGAACACCTGGATCCTCTGCACTTCAGAATTATGCAGCCACATCAAAGGTTATTGCGGAAAATGAAAGTTCATGGTGTAGAGGGTAACATTTTAGCCTGGATAGAAGATTGGCTGGCTGGTAGAAAACAGGGAATGTGTAAATGGGTCTTTTTCTGATTGGCAGGATGTGACGAGTGGAGTCCCACAGGGATCTCTGCTGGCATCTCAACTTTTTTACAATTTACATCAATGACTTAGATGAGGGGAGCGAAGGCATGATAGCTAAATTTGCAGACAGCACAAAGATAAGTAGGAAAGTATGTTGTGAAGGGGACATGAGGCTGCAAATGGATATAGATAGGATGAGTGAGTGGGCAGATTTGGCAAACGGAGTTTAATGTGGGAAAATGTGAAGCTGTTCACTTTGGCAGGAAGAATGAAAAAGCGGAGTATTACTTAAACAGAGAACGGCTGCATAATTCTGAAATGCAGAGGATCCAGGTGTTCAAGTATGAGTCACAAAAAGTTAGTATGTACAGCATGTAATCAAGGCAGCTAATGGAATCTTATCTTTTATTAAGAGAGTAATTGAACATAAAAGTAAGGATGTTATGCTTTGGTGAGACCGCATCTCAAATACTGTGTGCAGCTTTGGTCTCCTTATTTAAGGAAGGATGTAAATGCATTGGAGGGGGTTCAAAGGAGGCTTACCAGATTGATACCTGGAATGAACCAACGCGTTGTCTTATGAGGACAGGCTGGGTTTGTTTCCACTGGAGTTTAGAAGAGTGAGGGGTGACTTGATTGAAGTATATAAGATCCTGAATGGTCTTGACAAGGTGGACGTGGAAAGGATATTTCCTCTTGTGGGTGAGTCCAGAGCTAGGGGGGCATTGTTTTAAAATTATAGGACAGAGATGAGAAATTTTTTTCTGAGGGTTGTGCGACTTTGGAATTCTCTGCCACAGAAGGTGGGGGTCACTGAATATTTTTAAGGCAGAGATAAATAGATTCTTGTTAGGCAAGGGAATCAAAGGTTACCGGGGTAGGTGGGAATGTGGAACACGAAACACGAACAGATCAGTCATGATCTTATTGAATGGTGGGGCAGGCTCGAGAGGCCGAATGGTTGCCTCCTGTTCCTAGTTCGTATCTGGGCTCACTGGTGAAGCGTGGCTGCTTGAATAGGTTATTGAAAGGTGATTTCTACTCATGCAACAATACAGCCAGTAAAACCCAGTGGCTTGAGAATGGGACATTTCAACAGCTCTATTATTGCCACCTTTGGTATTGTCAGTTTTTATATTATGGACAATGGACTTGCATGAAAGGAATTTGAGTTTCTTAACTGCTTAAATCATTTTCAATTTTATTCTTTTCCCCCAGTGGTGATAATTGATCCTGATGATGACGAAATGTCCACTCTGGAGTTGGAATTGCCATCTGGGCATAGTTCTGGGGAACCCGAACTCCGGGAAAAAAATGAGTTGTTGGGAACACTGGACACTAACTCGCAAACAACTCCAGTGCATCCCAAGCAGCCACTTCCTAAAATTGCCTTGGTGACCCAAGGGGAAGATTCGCTACAGTCCAACAAATGTAAGTTTAAAGCAATTCTCTCGATCAGTGAAGCATCAGAGATGGCAACATTCCATCCGAAGGAACCTGGATAATAACAGTGCTAATTTTACTGCATGAATTTTACTATTTAAAGGGAAAAATACAGCATTTCTGTTTGCATTTAGCATGCTGTTCCCAAAGCCAGTACTCCACATTCAGTTGCAGTAGTTAAGTATGTTGATTGCCTTGATTTTTGCACAAAACTGAACTCGTCATTCACTCTAAAATATGTATTGCATTTATGGTCTCCCTACGTCTTTTCTGCCCTTGTTTTTCAAACTTTTATATTTGCGGAGGTTGCTTTAGCTTTTGGCCAGCCCTTAGCTGTGACTTCTGCAGGAACTGTTGAATTAGCAACAAGGAGAGAGACAAAGATGGCTTGGCAAGATCTTGTGCTTGGAAGCATTTCATCTCAGAATTACGTCATGTGTGTGGATGAGGTTGGCAGCTTACTGCATGCTGATCGATTGGTAACATGTTCTGTCAAGGCCAGGTACTTTGGAGTGTCAGTAATAGCCACACAGGATCAAAACTCCTCCAGCTTGCAATCCCTTTCTAAATTTTCAAGTTTAGATTTTCTCTTCAATTTGGCAAATCCAAGAGATTTAGGATTTACCCTATCTTTTGGGACTTTTATTCAAATCTCTCTATCTATTATAGAATGAATAATTCCTTGCTGCCTGTGATAGCCCTGTTGAATAAAAGTTTGGGGGTAACTCAATTTGGTGGACACAGGTATACAGGACAGAACAGGTGGCTCACCACCTTCTCAAGGACAATTGGATGAGCAACAAATGCTGGACACATCCTTTGAAAGAATTTTTTAAAATCTTTGATAAATTTCAATCTCACTTGGAGCAGGATGATATCTTGGAAATGGAAAATGTCACACTTCTGCAGAAGGATGTTGTTCTCTTGTGATTGAGGCTAACGCACATTGTTGGGTAACTGCAGATGATCCTTATTCTGGATCATGCTGTGTTTCACCTATGAATACTAAATGCGATAGTAGTCACTGTAAGCAAGTGCTTCATTTTTGAGCATGTTCAGTTGATTAGAAATTGACAAAGGTATATATAAAAGCCTTCAAAATGTCCTTTGTGCTAATGCTGCTGAGCAGTTTTGCTGTTGTGCACAAAAATGAACTGTAAAGCTGTACCTCGTGTATGTTGAATGGAATCCTTATGCTGAACAGGAGGAACTTGACTTTTCCAGCTGAACTGCTTAAAGAACTCAATCTAAGGTATTTGGCTGCATTTAGCCAGAATATTATTCAAATAGTTCAAACTTGAATGTGAAAATCATCATTACAGCTTGAATATTGTCCTGTGGTAATGAACGTGCACTTGCTGGTGGTGATCATGTCACTATCATATACTATTTGGCTTTCAAATGTCACAATGTACTCATGGGCTATTTATTAAGAGAAATTCGATCTGTGTTGGTGCCATGCACACACAGTCACTGTCTAGACAAGTGTAGTGTAACTGGACCAAGAAGCGCAATATCATTCACATTTAACTGAACAGGGAAGCAACCTGATGGAGAAAGCATCCTATGTTCACTAGTTTTAGTTCTTGTGAAGTGAGATGTGCTTCAATTTGGGTTTATTGATAGTATGATTAATGCTGTTGTAGAACTGCTGTTAACCCTGTAGGTGAGTCAATGATTGTGATCCTGTCCATGTTTTGCCCTGATAGTTTTTTTTAGCTCATTGGGCCTCACTGCACCTGATCTAACGACAGGTGGAGATAAATGGGACAAGTTAACCTCTTATAAGTTGATACCTGCTTTTAAGTTTATCAGTGTTTCTCTGAGATCAGCCTGAAGATGGACATGTGTGCCTAGGGTTAATAAATGGTTTCTCCCACTACCCTCTTGAGAGCAAAAAGGAACCTTAGTGTAAAAATGAAACTGAGATGAGTAACTCTGTTGGGATGAGCATCAGCACAAACCCACAGTGTACTCCTATCTAGGCTGACAACATATACTGATCTGATGCAAATATTTTTAAGATGTCTTCAGAAGGATGAAAGGTTTTACATTATTTAACAAAAGCATGAGTGATAATTATTCTGTTTGGGCAGCTGTGATCAACAGAGCATCAGTTCTGGAAATCCTCCTGTGTTATTGGGTGACCTCTACAAAGGTGTTATAAGGAGGAAGTCTTGATTTTCAGGCGAGTCAAATAGTTTAGGAAAGTAGGCCACTCAAAGGTGGTATTTGGAGATTTGTAAGCTCACACAACTAGATATTGACAAATCTTAAAACGTTTCTCATTTATAGAAATGGCAACGGTAAGAAAAGACATTTAACATTATTGAAAGTAACCTCTGCTTACGTCAGTCAAGTTGAAGGTCATTATAAGTGATGATAATGTCACATTGATTGTTCTGCTATATATGCAGAGTGAGACATTGGACTTTGAAATGACCCGAAAAATTGGTAGGTCATACTTGGCATGTTTCATTGTTTAGGGTACTTAAAAAGATGCAAACAGTGAGATAAAAGTGAAAAGGATTTTTACGTAGGCTGAAACCTAAAAAAATCTTTCCTCAGTAGGCCATGAGTTGGATTAAGCCCACAATAGTCATACATGTTCTGACAAACTAATCGTTTGATATGCTGAAGGGTGTTTTTCTGATTTTATGCTTATGTTCTTAACAGTAGCAAGGATGGTACCAGGTATTTTTTTTTAAAAGGAGATAAATTGAGACTTTAATATTGATCTTAATTTGGAAGGCATGGGGGGTGTAGGTGAGAAGAAAGACATAAGGCAAGAGAATGGGATGTGGCAGTGACCTTACACAGACTCACTTTATTTTTTACTGGAAATGGGTTATGATGTGCTTGATCAGAATTTGGAGTAGTCGAGAGGGAGCCTTCAGGATTGACTTAAGAAACAATGTTAAGGAATAACGTTCAGATGTTTTTGGTAAATAATCAACAGAATAGCAAAGAAATGAGATTGCACTATTAGCCTATATATGTGCTGCCACCAGTAATTGAGTGGATGTGTTTGTGGGGGATTTTTACGGTGATGTAATCTAATTGGAACTGCTTCTGTCTGAGCACAAAACAGATGATTACACTGTTCCTGGAAAGAGTCCCCATAAGTACAGATATTCTGAGGAGCAAGTTCTATGCCTCTTTTATTTTACTCCATTGAGGTGACCTGTGGGTAGCTGCTATCACCTTTATCTTCCTCCATGCAATAAATCTTATTCTACTTTATGCAATAAGCCAGGATAAACGGTATAAATTGTTTATAACCAGACTGGGATATTTCTGTTGCATGGCTCAGCCAGCACAGTTCTGGCCATTTTGGGAACAAGTTAGGACTATTAAAACATTATGTTTCTGTCAGAATTGACTGTTTGTTTTGTTTTGTTTTTATTTTAGTGCTGAATTCCTGTCAGCTATGTGGCACCTGCTTTGAAACTCGCAAAGGATTGTCAAGTCATGCTCGCTTCCACCTGAGGCAATTTGGAGTGCCGGATTCAGAAAGCAGTGGTGCCCCCATCGGTACATTGTATGAACTGATGAAAAGAAAAGGGATACCTAGTGTTCTACCCTCAACTTTGGCTAGTGATAAACCGCAGAGCTGTTCACCAAAGGACATGTCTGGTTTAAAACAAGAAGCTCCCGGTAAACCACTCGGGGAGGAGTGTCAGGGAGAAACAACCCATATAGCTAAATCGCCAAAGTTGGCCATGAACAGTCCACCAAAGGGCCAGTCTCAGGCAGGATCATCGACACTCAAGAAAGTGCATCCCATTTTACCAAAGCCAATGTCCAGTAAATCTCCAGAACAAGGGAAGACAGGTAGATCATTGATGAACACCCCTCAGACGTCAGGAGAGCTACTGTCAAAAAAGCTGTTTTGGTCCCCCCAAGATGACAATACACCTTTAAACCTCAGTAAGTTGTGATCACTATTAGTCTTTAAGGTGATCAGATTTGTAAAATCCTAATTTTTTTTTTAAAAACAAGCAAACCTGGTTACCTACAAACATGGTTGAATTAAGTTAACTTATTGAATCACCAAATGAATTAATCATCATGCACTTTATTTGTTTAGCTATTGGGAGGCAGAGGGCCAGCTTCATTTTGCTTTGAAGGATAGAGGTTTAACTTAGTTATCCTCTTACCAGTAGAGATGCTAGCAAGAAATTTCATCCTCACTATCAAAATCAGGACTTGTCACACATTCATTAC
Source organism: Cetorhinus maximus (assembly GCF_964194155.1). Classification (NCBI taxonomy): domain Eukaryota; kingdom Metazoa; phylum Chordata; class Chondrichthyes; order Lamniformes; family Cetorhinidae; genus Cetorhinus; species Cetorhinus maximus. The sequence continues at coordinate 14,601,979 of NC_135906.1, read as the reverse complement.
TGATTCCTTCCCAGAATATCAAAACTATGCATCATCTCAGTGAACTCTGAAGGGATTTAAAACACAAGCTAATTCTTTTTTCCCCTCCAGCTGGTGTTCTACCTTGCTGGTATTTTACACTGACCCTTACATCTCACCTAGATTTCTCAATAACAAAAATAGAAGCCTGCTAATTTCTTAGTTTTTGTGAGATTGTCCCCTTGTGCATTGGCTTCAGTATATCTGCACCCCAAAGTTAAGTGCAAGTAACCTGAACCTCATGAGAGAGCTAGAATTTTTATCTTTTGCTTTCAAATATATCAGACAGAAGGGGCTTGCATACAAAGCTGCAGCACTTTTGATGGATCTCTGTACTACTCCTTGATGCCACAATTTTCTTGCAAGTTGAATTGACCCTTGAGCTTAAGCATGTTACACAAAAAAGTTGCAGAGACAGTTTTGATGACCACCTTTAGCCTCTAGATGAAGATGTAGGCACTGCTGGGATTTCCACTCCTTTGTTGTTGATTTTATAGATTGGCTACAATATGTTCCCTGGGCAATATAGTTGTGGTACTTCTACATTTGCATCAGTAGCGTTTCTGTCTGACTGAGGAGGGCCCTGGGGAGTCTAACTCGGAAAGATATATGTTCCACCGAGGATCCTTTGACTAGCTCAGATCCAAGGAGAAGTTAATTTTACAAGTTTTGGTGCCAAAGTAGCTTTTCATTTGAAATTTGATATCCCCTGAGCATTAGGAATATTCGTTAACAATACATCAATCTTTCCTTCTATTGTGGGTGAAAATTGAACAAAGGTATCATAAGCAACCTCATATCCATGAGAGCAGACAAGATGTGTTGTATCTAATTTGGTAAGTACTTTGTACAACCTTCCATTAAGCCCCCGTAGCCTTGTATCAGATTCAGATATAACTTCAGAATAGCTCCGTGCTACGGTCCTCCTATTAAACTTGCCACAAACCAGCAAACAGCTTCTGGGAAATAGCAGTTCTGCATCAAAATGTGCCAGCTCAAGAGACACACTGCACTTGCAGAATAGAATAATCTTCAAGTCGATCAACTTCATCAACAGCTTCAATTAAAATGGCAGGGCTCAAATTGCCATCCCATCTCGGCTAACTCCTGGTGTCTTAGCTCATTTGAATGTACACAGCCACAGCTTTAGCGCCTGTCACCAATGATAGGAATTCTGGTACCAGAACAGTGGCTCAAGTTTTGCAGTCAGTGGGATTGTGATTACTGGGGTAAATTCACAGTTGAGGTTTCCTGTCATTTTTGAACACTTAAGTTCCTTCTCTCTCCTCCACCCACTGTCCCCCGCAAAAAAAGAATGTTATGGTCTTGTGTGCCTCTCCCCAGATGAAACATTTAATTGAATGCTGTTTTATTAGATTTCCAAGAATAATCTAAATCAAAGGGCCCACACTAAAATTAATTATATTTCCTGTGAGAGGCATTTGTTGCTAACATGCTATTCTTTAGCCTTGCCTGTCGTTGATGGCCATGTTCTTTTATTAACCTTTGTTCTTACAGGGACTACATGTGGCGTTAAAGTTAGATGGCTAGCTTTTCTAAGTTCACACCATGGAAGCTGCACCAGGCTTCACAGAACTGTGCATCTTCTACCCCGATGCTAATCGCACTGTGCTTGTATCCAAAGATATATTAACCACAAGCCAAGCACTATGGTTCTGACAAAAGCCTAACATTAAGTTTAACTCTGGTGGCAAGTATCATTCTTTGTTGCCCCAGACCTAAGTCTTGACTCCACTAAGGCTTAATTTGCAAGCCAGAGGGATCAGTCTCTCTTTCCAGCATTGGACAAATTGAAGCAATGTTTTAGTAGAAGGATCGTTCGAGTCTTCTCCACTTGCACTGCTTATTATAAGTAACGTCTACTTCAGAATATAGTATTGGGAAGCCCAAGGCATCCAGCTATAGAAGTCACAAGCTAGATCCAGATGAGCTTATTCTCACAAGACAAATCTACATTTCCCATTCACAAGATGGAACTGGCTCTTGAATGAATATAAGGTTTTAACCTCCACTACCATACCTGGATTACTATTATAAGTGATGGCATCCTTTGCCTGAAAAAGTTCTACTGGCATCTGTCCTGACTTAACCTATCATTGATTTTAATTGACACCCCCTTATCTGGATTTATCTTTACCTAGGCGGTTCTATACCTTTGTATAATTCTATGAAGCCCCCCTCTCAGTCACCTCCATTTCACTCAAGTGTTGCTGTTCAGCTGAATTGTTTCATGTTGTAGATCTGCCTCGACTCTTCACTGTACCATCTCCATGGCTTAACTGTCTCAGTAACCAAATCCGAGCAGAGTTCCCAAATTGCAGTCAGGCCACAGCATTGCATAGTTTTAGCATGACCCCATTTGGTACTCAACTGAACTAACTAGTATTAGCATTCTTTTTATTTTAATTGATTTAATACTACTCCAGAGTACAGTGTAGGGATGGCTGAATCTGCCATCAGGCCCAGGTCCTTTCTGCTTTATTTTTAACTATTACCGTGCTGTCTTTATTCTGGCATTGTCCATTATCTTCCATTTTATAGTATGCTGCAATTATCTGCCAATTGTGCATTTTATCCAAAGCCTTTTGTATGTTCCATCTTGGCAGCTTTTCATAGTTTAGTAAATAATTTGGAATCCAGAGTGTTATTGCACTAAAAACTCAACCTGCCTGCTTTGCAGAGATATGACTACAGTGGTTCACTATATCAGCAAATGCCATACATGCCGTGGTACTTTTCTGCCTTTGTACCAAGTGGGATATTAGTGTCAAAGAGATAGTGGCATGGAATAGCTAACTTCTGATAGACGTGGAGAACATAATGGCAGATTTTATCATTCCATTTCATAATTAGGCCCTTTTATAGTATGATGAGTATAATTAAAAGTAGAGTATCACCTTATGGTGAAAGAGTCATTGGGTTCTGCACATAAATAAAAGCATTCCCCAACATTTCTTTAGACAGCACCTTCCAAATCCACGACCACTACCATCTAGAAGGTCAAGGGCAGCATACAAATGGAAACACTACCACCTGCAAGCCACTCACCACCCTGAATTGGAAATATATTGCCGTTCCTTCACTGTTGCTGGGTCAAAATCCTGGAACTCCCTAACAGCACTGTGAGTGCACCTACACCACATGGATTGCAGTGGTTCAAGAAGGCAGCTCACCACCACCTTCTCAAGGACCAATTAGGAATGGGCAGCAAATGCTGGCTTAGCCAGCGACACCCACATCTCATGAATGAGTTAAAAAGAAAAGCGTTGCTGCTGCAAAGATGGGAGTGGGGGAGAGATTTTAAGTTCTATTAACTGTTATTTTGTGGGAAGAGATATTGGTTAAATGATACTGATCTACATGGGACATGATTTTGTGCTCCATGGTTGGCTTGAGATTTTATCCTTTTGTTTTATTCAAATACTCTTTCTAGCAACAATAAACTCCTATAACTTCAATTTTCACAAGACAGGGCTTCTTCATGCAAATCTTTTAGTCCATTTGATCCCAACCTTCTAGTATTTATTAGACCCTGAGAAAGTGTGTTTCTCTTTCTATGGGTCATAAAGGAATGGGTCCTTGGTGAACATTGTACCAAGCTGCTCTCTGGTTGAGAGTGCTGGAAATGAGATGTGATTTGTCATGCATTAAAAAAGGACCTTGTGGATTTTGAATGAAGTCATAAAGGCAGATGTGTCTCAAACATTGCTTGTTTGCATAATGTTACCTCATGGTGTGTGGAGTATAGCCTTAATTCAGAGGATCCGTATACCTAAGGTAAGTAGTTTGCATTGTTGTTTTTACAATCCTACCATGTAAGCTTTTATGCTTCAATTATTTTCACTAAGTTATTAGGATATTCATAGAATCTGCTATTAATTTTCTTTACCTTGTAGATTTTATCAATGTCGTGAAGATGTTCCAAAGTTGCTGCACATTTCAGACTTGGCTTTCTGTGAATCTACCTGTGTCTTGAATGTTGTGGGAAGGAACTTCTTTCTTGGCCATTCTTGACCCCCCTCACATTCCTCTTCCAGTTGAGACTGCCTGGAGGTGGGGGAGTTTGCATCCAGTTGAGATTGGTAATCAAACTTAACTCTCTTGGTGGAGAGTCAATGTCCTTGTACTGTAGCTGCCAGTTTGGCTTGGTCCTTTTTGGCATTTTCTTAATTTAATTTTTTTTAATTAGTTCTGTCAGTTATTTAGACAGCTTTCTGAGGGATTTTTATCTCAACAGGTTCTTGTTTCTCATCCATTTTGGGCAGAAATGAGCATAGGATAGATGTGTGATTATGAAAATTTAATGACTGCCTTTAATGTTGGCTGAATTTGAGTGCCAGCTTTTGCGTCAGATACTTTATTCTGTATTAAAGTTGATGGGAACTTGCTCTGTGCATTTGCTAACTTCATGCGCTGATCATTGTAATTTTGCACTCTTCAGAAATACCCAAACATTTTGTGTTGTGAAACATGCATAAATCTAAGGACAGCACCAACTTATTTCCTTTTTAAACTGCATTTTGTGATTGAAGCTGCATTTACAGGTTACGGATGTTCACCTTTGCTCTGGCACTGGCTTGGCTTTGTGTGTTTTGTCTGCGCTGCTGTTTGCATGGTTGTGCTGCGGAACCCTTTTTGTCTATGCTACTTTGTGTTTCCATATATTTTTGTGACCTTTTATTTTGAAATGGTGGTGGTTGTCTGCTTTTCTTGAAGCTTTGATTGCTTTTTGTGTGAATTTCATTGCCTCACCCGCCACTGCTTTTTAATTTTGGGAGGTAGGGTGGAAGTAGAGGGCAAGGGGCTGACCTGCATTTGGCACCACACCTGTGCTGTGTCAGAGGTGTAGAGTGTGCTCTTTGTGTTACTGCTTCATAATCGCTTATCCAATTAAAATAGCATCAATCAAAGACTAACTGGCCAGTGCTTGTGTCTTCTCTTGCTACCCCTGCTCAACCCCACCCACCTCCAGAAAAAAATGATCACTATGGATTGTCTGAGCACAAAATTTATTACTGTATACTATGATAAAGCTGCTGTTGGCAAAACTTTCCTGAAAGAGCCTGTGTGTCATTCTTACATTTTAATTTATTTTCTCCAGCTTCTTTCCTCCTTTCAATCTTTCTGTGTAATCTGCCTTTGGCGAGCAAGAAGACAAGTGTGCTTGGTGCCTTCAAAGCTACTGCACCTCAAATGATGTGTGGGAAGTGTTACATTGCTCAAACCCCCCCCCTCTATCCCCTGCGACACTTAGGAGTAAATCCTTGCCGTGCTGGAGTGTAGGATGCTGTGGGGCTCAGTGCAAGCCTCCAGCTCTGGCGTTCTACCGAGTTAGCCGCCTTGCTCAAGTACATGGACCTTACAGCTTAGCACAATGTCCTCGCCCGGAGTTTGTGCACAAGCATCTCCTAACAGGAGTTCCTGACTATTGATTAGAAGCAAAATCTCTGACTGATTTGATTTTATTTCTTACCCGCAGCTAGACAGGCAAATCAGTTACTAGCTCTACCACAGTCCCAGCTAAGTTGAGATAACACAGACCAAGGAATGGAGCTGAGACCTTCCGAGTTGGTCTGGTTTAGTAGAATGCCAGATATTTACTTTTCAGCCCTAAATTTCCATCATCACTTAAACCTACAAAATTTAAATTCTGTAAATTTTGGTTACTGAGTTACTGCTTAGAGCTGCAAAATGCTTCTTTGACGCAAGATTGATATGGTGTATGAGAGGTTAATGAACATAACACAGGTGCCGTTCTAACGGTGTTAAATACAACTTCTCTCTTTCATTCACAGCAGTAAACAGTGAACACATAAGCTGTCGGTTGTGTGGTGCCTGCTTTGAAACCCGGAAGGGGCTGTCGAGCCATTCCCGAGCTCACTTGAGGCACTTTGGAGCGGTGGATGTGGATTCTAAAGGATCTCCGATTGAAGCTTTAAATGAATTCATTAAGAAAAAAGGGATACAGAGCCCTTTGTCATCCATGCTGCCGATAAAGAAAGCGCCCAGCTACCCTAAGGTGTCTGCCCTCAAAGCGGAAAGGACCAATTTCAAGTTAGGGGCACCAGTCAACAAGAAAACATCTCTAACATCCCCTTCAATGTCAACACAGAAAAAGCTGAAGCAAGTCACTATGAGTGTGCATATGGAATCTGGGATTTCTCAGGCTTCGAGACCTAATAATGAGCTGACTTCAGAAACTTATTGGCCATCGTCACCTATAAATCTGTGTAAGATCTTAATTAGTGATAGGTGGGCAAGATACTGTATTTTGTAATCCAAGGAAATGTGGCCCACTGGTCAGAATGACCCAAATGGCAGAGTTGATGGCATCTGTGTGGGGATGCCTGTGCACCAGACCATTCTGCCATCCCTACCAAAAAGGGAAGCATTAGCTGGATTGGGAAAGAGGAGGACATTTTAGTAGAGATGGTTAGAAAATGGGATATGAGCATTGAGCATTAGTTGAGGAGATGATGAACTGGAGATTAAGTGAGAGGAAGTAGTCATTCATAAACCAAGACTAGCAAGGCTTTATAGGTTCAAATTTCATGTTAGATAGGTCAAACTCTGTTGGTCTGTTGTCAGGACCATGTTGGTCATCTGTCAGCCAGGTGAGAAAGAACAAACTTGCAGTTAAATAGTGCTTGTCATGTTCTCGGGGTGTTCAAAGTACTTCTTAGGCAGTGAATTATGATTGCTGAGCTTACTTTCCGTAATTTTGTGGATAGCTTAGTGTCCCATATGCAGCAATGAGATGAACGGCCACTTGATCTGTTTTGATGGTGTTGGTTAATGAACACTGGCTAGGACAGTGGGAGAATTCCCAGCTCTTCGGAAAGGGTGCCATAGGACCTTTTAAAACCACCTGAAAAGACAAATGGGGGCCTCAATTTAACGTTTCTCCTGGAAGGTGGCACCGCTACATTGCACTGAAGTGTTGGTCTAGATTTATTTGCTGATACCCTGGAGTGGGGCTTGAACCCACAACTTGCTGACTCAGAGCCAACAGTGCTGCCACTGAGCGAAGCTGACACTTAGAAATCAAATTTGACTGTAAACTGTTGAGTGATGCCTTTCTCATCAGGCATTCATTCACTATGTTGAGTCAGTTGAGCACAGTATGTTTTGATAGTTTATTGTGCATTCTGAGAAACATGCCAGGTGAATTGTCATAACTATTTCTGTCCTTGGATTGCCCTGTTTAGAAATCCATGGCATTGGAATGCACTGCCTTGTGCCTGAAAGCAGTAATGTAGAAAGTATTGCCATGCCATAGCAAAACAAGGGCTTAAAGACATGAATTGAATAGAAATGTTTTAAATATTCTGATGCACTGCAGTGCCAAATATATTGTATCCAGGAGTTGCATTACACATAGCAAGTTCCCAATTTCATTTGTAATATTGGGTGGGGTGGTGAGAGGAGGGATCATCAACAGGGATTGGAGTTGGAATACAAATCAACTCCATTAGTTGAAACCGTGCTGGTGCTGGGGGTCATAGACTTTTCCCACCTGTTCATACTGAGGTGCTGGAAGATAAATCAATTAGCCTCCTTTTTAGCTCCTTCGGTGCTTAATGTGTAAAGGCATTGCCTGTTACAGTGAGCCTTAAAGACCACATGGAATGGGTTCAATCCCAGTTTGCTTAGTTGACTTCAGATGCTATTGGCTTTCCTGGATCAGGGAGGGAGGGGAAAAGATAGCCAGGATTCCAGTTCCAGGTTATTGATTTTGCTAGAGGGTACGTGCACCTTGATTTTGGGCGAGATTGAGTTTTTACCATAATAATTCACAGTTGCTTTCTGGTGTTTGTGGTCTAGGTCACACATGTGAAGAACTACCAATAATTTGAGCTACCAAAGGTTTCTGCTATCTCTGGAATGAGGCTTATAAGGCTGCTGCTATGACAATTCATTTAGAGGAGAGATGAGAGCAGAGTGGCTGTGCACAACAGGGATGGGTGGGGAATGTGTTTTGTTGGTGGTGGCCTGGTGACCATGTTATAGTCGTGAGATTCTGCATGTGATGGTAGATTCGAGCCCATGCCCTTCTGTTAAACCCAGGGTGCGGCAAATGAAAGAGAGTGTTACTCTTTTGGAACGAGTGATAGTAACCCGAGCCTTTCTTCCCATGCCTTAGTTTAGCAGCATTGTTCTGTCACCTGGTTGCACCTTCTCAGACAAGGAGAAGCTTATGGCATAAGGAGACCTAAAGTGGGCCAAACAATTTCATTTTCAATTTACGGGGAAGCCATTTAAAAAATGTTCATTGCAATTTCCCCTTTCTTTCATTTACAGCAATTGATTCAGCGCCTAGCAAAGAGACGCGTTGTGAATTTTGCGGTGATTACTTTGAGAACCGCAAGGGGCTGTCGAGTCACGCGAGGTCACACCTGAGGCAGTTTGGGGTGACTGAATGGACAGTTAATGGTTCACCAATAGACACATTGAAGGAGCTTATGAAAAGGAAAATGTATCCTCTCGAATCATCCGCCACATCCGAGCTCAAAATGTCCTCGAAGCCAGCAACTAGTTTGAAATCACCAACGCAGGGCATGCAGAGTGAACCTTTCTCGCCCTCTCCGGGTAAATCATCCAAGTTTAGCCTGACCATTCCGTCCGTCAGGCAGGTTCCATCGGGATCACTTGTGCCCAAAAAGGTTCAGGGGCAATTTCTCTCCCCGCCACCACTGAAAAAGCTGAAGCCGACCCCACTGAAAAAGGTGAAGCAAGAACACTTCAAAGTAGAATATAATCCCGAGGAGCCAGCAACCTCGCTGAAGAGCGACAGTTATTTACCAGAACAAATGTGGTCACCCAGCGACGATACTTCACCTCTTCGTTTAAGTAGGTTTTTCTGTTGCTGCGACAGTTTTGTATATTTTTACCTTGGTGAAACAAAAATATTAACTATTATGGTGTTGGAAATAGTGGAAAATGATTCAGGGAAGTGAGTTGGAAGTTAAGAGTTTACATGTGAAATAAAAGACAACGTTAGCGATATGATTTGTAAAATATTGTTGACTAATAAGATGATTAGGCTTCAGATAATGTTTATAAGTCAGTTTTATGGTTGTATGAATATAATCTCTGTCCTTAATTATTTAACCTCTCGAATCCCTTGCCTCGTTTTGCTGCAGATTGCAGTGATTAATCCCTGCTACTGGAATACTTGATTTGCACATTGGCATCACCTAATGGCCAAAGTGGAATAATACACAAAATATCAAAAACATACTGACTCAGAGCAGCGGCCAAAGTCACAAGTGCTTTCCTCTCTGCCCATTCTATCTGAGAAGCCCTAAAGCTTGCAGATTTTAGAGATTGATTTTCACAGCGCGCAGAGCCTTAACATCTAAATGCCTGAAATGTAAACAGCCTTTTAAAAATAATTTATACCCTCCTGTGTGTGGTCCATTTTTAATTGAGAGCAAATGAACTTTTTTTTTAACTACAACACACAACCCTTAAAAGGTAAATGTTAAAGAAGTTAATTCTCAATAGTTATCATTTGTACTTGGTATTTCCAGATGAGTCTAGGGTGGTGCGTGCCTTTTTATTTCATATAGTATATACAATCTTCAATGTATTTGCTTTTACAGGGTTTGTTTGTGGAACTCTGACTTTAATCTTCCATTGATTTATTTTGCTTTTATGTGACAGTCTATTCAGCAGAGTAAATCACTGGACCTTGTTCTTCTTTCCCCTCAAAAAAAGGCTTTCTCTCTGCCCTCACGAGAGCTGTGTATTTTGAAATGCATTACGAACCTGAGTTCAGGTTCCTTCATCTGTTCTTTCTCTCCTGACGGCAAATAGCACTGTTGCTGTTTCTTTCACTTTAGAGCGGGGGAGAGACTGTGGTATGGGTAATAATTTAGAAATTTCCAGTTCATGTCACAGCCCTAATTCTTCTCTGGAGTGAACTTTTAAGAATGAGCAGTGTAATGAGTCCGATCAAAGCTGGTTTACATAAATGCCCACCTGGGATTTCAAGTTCTGCGCTTTGCATTATGCACTTTAGGTGATGGTGGGCTTCTCTTGTACAAAGCGTCCAGTTTTGAATGATGCAAACCAGTTTGCTCGTTGAGAAGAATTAATTAACACAAATGCTGTAAAGTGACCTTTGAAGGCTGGAATTTGTTCATTTCGTCAGTTTCTTATTGTGGAACTTTTGCACTTGGGCCTATAGTTCAAAGCAAAGTGCTTCCTGGTCAAAGAGGAATGTAAGGAACTGATAATGGAGAGTGCTGGTGAGACAGGGTCTCATGGTTAGGGATAAGTGTTGGGCTGTTTTACGGAATGATCTTTGCTATTAGATTATAGACCTTAGTCTCTGGGGTAAAGTTATTTTGACCTCGGCTGAGCTCCCTTTGACCCTTAGTTAGCAGGATGTTCTCTGAGATTTTCGATTCTCATTTTAGATCATCTTGGCTTTCATTAAGGGCATTGGTTAACACCTTTCTAAGAATACTTCTGCAGTGAAAGAGAAGTTTTCACAGCTTCTGCTAGCCGTTGTTGTCTGCCAGGCAGAATCAGGTTCTTTTGACCCCATGTACATGGGGAATAAATTTTGTGGTTTAACTAATGCAAACTTGGCCACAGTTTTTTGCATGTAGTATATTATTCGTTAGTTTCGTCAGTACTTGTATGCAGCCTTCCACATTGATCACATCAGCTTAGTAGGGAAGCTGTGGCTGACGTATTTACTGGATGTTGTTTGATTGTAGGAATGTGTTGCTTACTTTTTTCCTGTGTTAGTGAAGTTACCTCTGACTTGGGTGCCAAAGAAGCATTCCTTCTGGTTGTATAAGTACGGTAAATTCTCCGTCAAGAATAAGAGCTTTGTGAACCCTAGCCACTACATTCCGCCTCAGAAAAGAACTTCCATGTCACTTGCCACTTATCAGTTCAAGCCCCTCATGTACCCAGGGCATCCTGAAACAGCTCAGAACATTGTCCCCATTTTAGACAAACATGGCAACAATTTGCACACAGCAAGATCCCACAAATCGCAATGATTTGCAGATTAACTTTTAACAGGTATAAGTTTGCCAAGTGGCGCTGTGAAGCATGCCAGGCCCTTGGGCATGTGAAACATTTTATTTCAGAAGTAAGCAATGGGATCGTTACGTGTTCCCAGAAATGCTTTTCCATATCTGGCTGTGTTTCTTTGGCTTACAGGTGAACCTTTAGGTTTGTTTAAAGAAAATAATCCCACCAGCTTCAGGAGCATAAAAGTCTTTTAAGGGACAACTAAGTTCTAAAACAACCTGACAATTTCTTGAAGTAGTGGTTCCTTTTTTGGAAAGGGTCCTGGTACATGAATTGAATAAAATACATCATGACAGCATGAAGGAGCTTTGGGTTGTGGCTCAGCATGGTATCATCAAACAGTTTAAAAAAAAAAGAGTTGTTTGATCCTAGGTCTGTGCTGATTTGGCTCGTCTCAGTGGAGTCCAACACTTAACCAGCATCCCTCAGCTAGGACAGAGAGGAAAATAATCAACTAAGACTACTTTTTTGATTTTGTACACTGATCTCTGCTGAAAAATGCAAATGGACATCAGTTGAGAATGGAATTGGGTGGTGCATTATACAGTTAAATAGGCAGCCTGTACTGAGCTTTTTTTATTTCATGGGACATGGGCACCATTGGCTAGACCATTATTTATTGCCTGAACCAGTATTTAATGCTTATCCATAATTGCCGTTGATAAGGTGGTGATGAACCGTCACCTTGAACCACTGAAGTCCATGTGGTGTAGGTACACCCACAGTGCTGTTCGGAAGGGAGTTCCAGGATTTTGACCCAGCGACATTGAGGGAATAGCGATATAGTTCCAAGTCAGGATGGTGCGTGGCCTGGAGGGGAACTTGCACGTGATGACGTTCCCGTGTATCTGCTCCCCTTGTCGTTCCAGGTGGTTGAGCTCACGGGTTTTGAAGTTGCTGTCGAAGGAGCCTTGATGAATTGCTGCGGTGCACCTTGTAGATGGTACACATTGCTCCAACTGTGTCATTGATGGAGGGAGTGAATGTTGATGGAAGGGGGGGTGGGGTGCCAATCAATTGGGCTGTTTTGTTCTGGATGGTATTGAGCTTTTTGAGTGTTGGAACTGCACTCACCCAGGTAATTGGAGAGTATTCTATCACACTCCTGACTTGTGCCTTGTAGATGCTGGACATAATAGTTAATATTTTTGGGGAGTCAGGAGGTGAGTTACTCTCTGCAGAATTCCCAACCTCTGACTTGCTCTTGTAGCCACAGTATTTATATGGCTAGTCCAGTTCAGTTTCTGGTCAATGGTAACTTCCAGGATGTTGATAGTGGGGAATTCAGCGATGGTAATGCCATTGATCGTCATGGGCAGATGGTTGGATTCTCTCTTGTTGGAGATGGTCATCGCTTGGCACTTGTGTGGCGTGAATGTTACTTCCCACTTATCAATTCAAGCCTGAATGTTGTTCAGGCCTTGCTGCATATGGACACTGACTGCTTCAGTATCTGAGGAGTTGCAAATGGTACTGAATATTGTGCAATCATCAGTGAGCATTCCTACTTCTGACTTTATGGAAGGAAGGCCATTGATGAAGCAGCTGAAGATGGTTGGGCCCATGGCACTAGCCTCAGAACCTCCTGCAATGATATCCTCAGACTGAGATGATGACCTCCAACTACCACAACCACCTTCCTTTATGCTAGGTGTGACTCCAACCAGTATGCAATCTCACATGAACAATGGCTCATTGCATGATAACTTGTTGATGGGAGAGAGAAAGAGAATATTGCACCAGAAATACTTGAGGCTTAGTATATTGTGAAAACATCGTTGAATCAAATATCAACTTGCTCATGAATGTTGATATGTTAGGGATATGACTTTTTAAAATAATATATCAGCACTGAGGCAGAAATTTAAATTTCTCCATAATTACATCAGTTTACCTTATTTATTAGAAGTATCATTTAATAGTGGAGGGTTTCAAATGTGATACTTGTTCTTTTCAATTTAGCACATGTAGCTTATCCAAATCCTTGGATGCATCTTACATTTCTTTTGACGGCTCTGATTGAGAAATAAATGTCTACGGTCCTTCCCACAGGCTGCTTTGCCCATCATGTGTGGAATATTGGCATTGGTAGACTCTCTTCAGATTCCTCGTTACCTTCACCCTTCTTCACTGAGGCGATGATATCTTTATCTGCCAGTCCTGAACTGCACTGCTCATTTTCAACCACATTAGCATCCAGTTATGAGCTCTTCTTACAAGCCAAGAACTAGATTGTTGGCAGCTTTGCTATCCACTGTGAATCCACACAAGCCATCATCGTATGGGTTGCAGATAAAACCAAGGGTAAAACAATTTTGAATTGTCCCTTGTGTTACTGATGTTCAGGCTTTTTTTAAATGGTGCACCTTCCTCATTAGCTTTTCTGTGAACTTTTCTCTGGCGTCGATATCTGTCAGCATTCTCTTGAGCTAAAAGCTTTTGGTAGTGGTATTTAAGGTTTTGAATGTGTTGTTGCCAGGCTGACTTGGCACACTCACATCAATTTTCTAAGACTCGCAAAAAATCTTGAGATTTAAGTGTGATTAGACTGGAGAGCTCAGTTTTGGTTGGCATAGACACAATGAGCCAAATGGTTTCCTGTGCTGTAAATTTTTGATGTTTTCTAGGAATAAATTTCTTTACCTTGGGTTAAGAATGTGGTACTTGGAGGAAGAAAAGTTAATGCTTCATATACCATTGACATGAGGTTTAGCTGAGCAGTTATTGACTAATGCTGCTATTTTCTGACCAAGCATTGTCCTGTTTTGATGAAGTTTTTGGGTTATTCTTGCAAAATATCAAAAGCTACCCAGGCCTTATCATCGACTGTTGGATGTTTCATATTTTGGTGGGTTCTTTGACTTTCCATAAATAGATGTTGTTTACAACTATTGAACAGTGGTCCCTGTTTCGTCGGGTTGCATTTAAATAAACAAGTCCATGTATGAGCATTGCCCAAATGGTAGTCCAGCAGATTTTCTTCAGCATGTTGAAGTGAAGAGGGTCACAGATTTACCCATGCTGCAAATATCCTTAAATGCACCCCCATGTCGCTCCTTGAAGCGACTAAACCACTCATGGCTGGTGAAATTTACCAAGACTAGCTGATGGCATAAACCTTGGCCTTTTCATTAAAACATGCCACGATCACTTGGAATTTTCAGTGAATCTCAAAAACGTGGCTAATTTGCCTTCAAAACTTGTTTGATAGTTTGTCATAATCTGAAGCTTGTGCATTTCTAATTTATGTGCGGCCTTTTATCTCTAGCAGATTTTCTCCAGACATGTAGGGCACTCAGCTTTATGAGGATAGTTTTGTAGACTTTTCTGGATTTCCACTTTCAGCTGCTTTGATTGGACAGTATTTATCAAAGTGTTTAATTACAGTCTTTATTATCTTTAACTCTTGGCTTGAGCACGGCTAATTTATAGGCATTGAAAGTACACCTGTTGTGTCACACAAATTGATGTAAGGCCTGTTAAGGACTTTGTATTGAAATAGTTGTACCAGAGCTACCTGGTGGTGATATTTAGAATAAGCTTTAGGTATTAATATGTAGAGCTGAGAATGGGATTTTGTGCTTATTTGAGAAAGGGAAGAGATTTCGCAAACAATTTTGCAATAAGTTGACATCATTGTATAGGATTCATCCAACAGTAACGAGCGTCCTACCAAGGATGCGCCAATTACTCAACTACCCTACCCTCCATGACTTGTAGAAGCATTATCAGGAGCAGCCTTTGACTCCTGCAGTTCATGGGGTTCTGAATTTTAAACAGAAGCTGGAGTTTCTCATGAGCTAAGGCAAATCCCACCTGGAGTTTGGTTTATATCCTCACCAGACGTGGACCAGTTCACAATTCAGCTAGAATACTCAACCTCCTTTGGGTTTCGGAGTACCATTCATTCTGTGACTGATGGCAGATGCCATGTTATTGATTGTAGTTGCGTGCCTCTGTGCAACTATTGGTGATCATACCTTCTCCCAAGCACTTTCCCTCTGTTCAGGATACAGTTGCTCTGAAAGCAAATGCTGTAAGTGAATTGTGGGCGGGGATCCTTGGGCTTTCTCCAGATGTTGGGTGTAATCTCTTAGGAATGGGTACTATCACCAGGGAATGATGGAACTAGCCGTAAGCCAGTGCCAAATTTATAGTCTCATTCCATATATGGTGTAACTGATGTTCTTGCCATTTTCGTAAGACCAGATCCATAGGTAAGTACATTTCCAGATGGATATGAAGACTATTTTCTGGGATGAGCGGGATCTCAATC
Source organism: Cetorhinus maximus (assembly GCF_964194155.1). Classification (NCBI taxonomy): domain Eukaryota; kingdom Metazoa; phylum Chordata; class Chondrichthyes; order Lamniformes; family Cetorhinidae; genus Cetorhinus; species Cetorhinus maximus. The sequence goes on along the minus strand of NC_135906.1, from coordinate 14,586,609 downwards.
TCTCTGCATTGATGCATTACAAATAGATTCCCAATTTTGCAGCCATTATGGATATTGCAGCAAATTTCCTGAGCAGAGGTGAGGTACACCCTCAAGAATGAATTCTCCATTTAGATTTCACAAGTATCATCATCAAAAATGACATTCTCCGTGCATAGAACTGATGGAGGTACCTTGTGTGGCAGCAGTCAGAAGTAATCGTCAAAAGTGTTTTTATGAGAATGTTCTGTTAGACTGACCTCCAGTTGTTCCTTGAGGTCAAACACAGGGGATAATGTTAAATTACGCCAGGAGTCAAATTTTTATGCTATCTATGCATTCTATGAGTGTTACTGTTTATTTCAGCAAAGGTGCATTGATAAAACCTAGTTTCAAGATAAAATTCAAGAATTTCCCACATCAAATCAGTGATGCTCTGATGCATTGCCAGCCTGTTTATGTGGAGGATAAGTGAGTTTCAAGATGGTTGAATTCCTTGTCTTTAGATTTTGGGCTTCATCTTTAAATTTAATGTAATACTTAGGTAGCTCTTGTTCTTTTACCTACTGCCTTTCTTATTGGAGACATTTGAAATTCACAATTGTCCCTTTGTTGTGCATGCATGGCAGCATTCAGCCACTTATCAAGAACTAAATAGTGGGAGTCTGAAAGAGACCATTGAAAAGCTTCAGTGAGAAAACTCCCTTGAAGTATCGACCTTGAGGTTTCCATTGGATGATGAATCTGATTTTGATGTTTATGAAATTCCTGAGCTACAGGGGCCGAGAGGAATCCTTCTCGGTTAGTGAATGCAGTCGTTTACCAGAGAATAGGGCATGCTATCAACTAGCAGCAGATTGATCGCCCACATTGGTGTGAAGAAGTCCCCCTTCCTACCTCACCATTGTGATGGAGCTTATGCGTAGCTCGGTGCAGATCACCATATTCAATGTACTAGAGATCTCGAATTGTAAGTTGTTAACATGGGAGAGCTCTGTGCTGTGTGCCACCCTTGCTTGAAGCTTTTAATTTAGGTAAACAGCTATTCCTATTTACCTAGCCATGAACTGGTGATAAATATAATCAGCCCAATCCATGAGCAGTTTTACTGCTCCTATTTTATTTATGACCAGATCCACAAGTAAACAGTGTGTTTTGGTTGGATGTCAACACCCTTGTCCAGGCATTCATCAGAATGGACTTAAAAATGGCTATTGATCAATTGATACTGAATGCAGATAATATCTTCTTTCTTGGGATCTGGGTTTTGAATCTTGATTAATGGCGTTAAGGCTTCAATTTCAGCTTCGTTGCTTTATGGGTCCTAAGTTGATGATTTAGCTTTGTCCGTATTACAGACCGTACAGTTTGTACTTTATTAACACTAAAGTGGTAAGCTTGCTCAGGAGACTGCAAGAATGGCTTGTGTGGGAAATGGAAATGCCACACACAAAAGGTGGCTTTTACATCTAATTTTAATGTGTTTATGACTGCTACTACCGCTGGGTGACATGAGAAACTTGGTGGGTAATCCATTTGTTGTCGGTGATGTCCACCATTTTAATTTCAAATTCACCTCACCATTTCCTTCCTCCCCTCTAAGGTCAATTTTCTTTCTTTCTTTTGTTTTGGTAGCGGTTGATCAGCCCAGCAAGGACGTCTGCTGCGAATTCTGTGGTGAATACTTTGAGAATCGCAAGGGGCTGTCGAGCCACGCCAGGTCACACCTGAGGCAGTTTGGGGTGACAGAGTGGACTGTGAATGGTTCGCCAATTGATACGCTGAAGGAGCTGATGAAGAGGAAAGGGAAGCCTGAGCCACTTGGTCATGAGCCAATGCCACGGGAGCTACAGCAAGAGGCTGAAAACTACCTGTACGAGGAAAAACCCATTTCCAAGCCTTTCGGGCAGTTGGTCAAATCATCTGCCAAGGAGATGCAGCATAAGCATCTGACACCTCCAGCAAGAAAAGTGTTAACCTACACACCCAACAGCCAACATCCAGCTGGGTCACCACTGGGGAAGAAGATACCGATGGGTTTCGTGTCAACTGCACCACTAAAGAAACCCATGTTAGATGAAAGAAATCTGACACCAGAATTTAAACCCAGCTATACTCCAGAATCGGGCTTGTTTAAGCCAAAGACCACATGGTCCCCGCAGGAGAAGGTGGCGACGAGTCCAGTAATAGGTAAGTCAGACTACTTTGAATACTCTTGCCTTGTCTTTGCCCTCACAATGCTGCACGTTTAACTCCAAACAGTAGGCCACTGGACACGCAACTCTTTGTACCTCTGGCACTGCTGCTCAGCAGCTGATTGCAAGAAAAATTTTCAGGGACACTCAAGCCTCTCTTTGTTTTATGTTTCTCTTCCCTGTGGTGTGGTGTAAATGCTTGCCGTTTCTTCTCTGCATCTTCCGAGCCATACAGCTGACGTTGTGGACCGCATTGTGTGGGGAATCCTGCTGCAAGTCATGGTGCCGTGCATTGCAATTGCCATACACTGCAAATGCCATGCTTTCACCAGGGTTTTACTGTTAGTGATCGCTGTAGCTCCTGGCCCTGTTAGTAAGGAATTTGGAAGATTCACGGTTACCCAATTTCTTTTCTACCCCAACCAAATCTGTTTGCAGGATGTGGATAACACAGGTGGGGCTCAGATATTGTACATCCCAGTTGCCCTGAGAAGGTGTAAGCTGCCGCCTTAGGCAGTTGCATGACTTGCTTGCTAAACCATTTCAGAAAGCATTGAGTCAATGTAATGTGAGACTAGAATTAAGTGTGAGCCAAACCAGGTTGGATGGCAGGATTCCTGCTAGGAAGAACAGTTCCTTTCTTTATTACAAAAATTTAACCTTCTAAAATAATTACAATTTGTGTTCTTTTTGTTTTAATTGAGTTGCTAAGAACCAGTGACCAGATTGCTGAAACAATCTTCTCCTCCCATCCACTTCATGGATTGTTTTCTTGCTGTTCAGTTCCCTCCCAAAACAATATTTTAAAAATCAAATTCATTCTTACAAGAGACAAAATTGACATCGATGCTATGGTTTTCTGCAACATCCTGTATACTGCACACTGGCATGGTCACGTAGTGAAACTCAGCTCGGGTAATGCAGAAGAAAAGGACAGCAGCAAAAGCTGCTTTACACAGCTTCCCAGGAGAGAAGATTTATTGTACAGTTGAAAGGATACTGATATATTAAGAAGTATATATGACAAGGTGAATTTACCTGAACTTCTTAACTCATTAGTAATGAGACAAATAGCTTCACAAGGTTCGCTATTCTCAAAAGTATTACTCACTTCTGTTTTTAAAAAAAAATATTGGCTCATAATGGGCTCCAAATCTGTCACATCTGGTATTTCATTGCTAACCTGGACCTTCCACTTCAATATCTTCAAACCGGGGAGAAGTTTTGAATTTTATTGAGTTTCAGCATTGTTTGCTCAATTCTGCTTCATTCTTAACTTTAGAAATATGCAGGAGGGGCAAAAACCCAATCCGATCTGTTGAGAAAATATTTCCATCCCATTAAAATTTATCAAGCCTTTTGATTTGTAATGGTGCCACTGCCCTTCCCATTTAGGGGTGGGTGGGGGTTGAAGCTACAGACACCTCGCATGTATTCTTGTGAAATTGTTCACTCTTCTACATTTTCTAATTGTACTGATGAGTGTTCAAAGCCGACGGAAGAAATAACTGAAACTTCCCTTGCATAAGGATGTGGAATAAAGCACAAATCTTTAAATAATTACCATTGTGAAAAGGCACTTCTTGTTTTATCTGTTTTTTTTTCCAGTTTCTCTCTTTGTCTCCTTAAGGCACTAACTCTTGCTGGGTTACAGGTCTATGGGTGGGAGCAGTCCTCTGAGTGCATTCTTCATATGGAGATCCCTAAACTATCTACAGATTTTACCATGGATGGCATCGCAACAGAACTCAATCTTGACCTCGCATGCATACTTCCCAGTACAGGTCATTGTATAGTGAGCATAAGTGGGAATCCTAGCTGGCTTTCTTATTGTTCCCTTTACAAGGGCTCATCTCACTTGTAGTGCTCCCACTGCTCCCCTGGCTGACATCAGCTAACTCAACTCCAAGACCATTCCTGTTTGCTACTGCACCGGCCATTTCCTTTACTCACCAGACATATGGCAGAGTCCAAACTGAAATCTATTTTAGCGCACCTCTCTGCAAGTTCTGGCATTGTCTCCAGGGACTTTTTTCAATGAAATAGAGAAAAGTGATGAGATCCAGTAGTGTTCAAAAGTACAGAGGCTTTGATGAGTTATTGGGGGGGAAAGCTACTTCCACAGATAAGTTGGGGACTGGGGGCGGGGGGTGTAGAAATTTAAGGTCATCACCAAAAGTGCAGTGGGTGAGGTTAGAATCTTTTTATACACAGAAGGTTGTTAGGAGGTGAAATACCATCCCAGAAACAGTGGGATAAGCAGAATCCATAGTAGCTTTGAAAAGGAAAGCGGATAATTACTTAAAAAAGAAAAAAATGACAAAGCTAAGGAAAAGAACAGAAGAGTGGAACTAAGTTGCTAAATATTTATGTGCTGGCATGGCCTCAATGGCCTGACTGGCACCCTTCTGTGCTGTAAAATGTTTAACTCAGCAAGCGCAGAGAAAATCACAGTCTTTACCATCAGGACTGTTGAACATTAATTTGACTTGAACAGACGGCTGCACCACTAAACAGCCGGAGTCACATTAACACGTTGATTTGTGTCCTGGTCTCTTCCCTGCAGCCACAGATACTTGCTGCGAATTGTGCGGCCACTACTTTGAAAACCGGAAAGCTTTAGCCAGCCATGCCAGAGCCCATCTCAGACAGTTCGGGGTGACTGAATGGCACATCAACGGCTCGCCGATAGACACCCTGAGGGAATGGATCCGCCAGAAGCCCAACATTGGCACAGGTGCTTCCCTGAACTGTGTGCAGGACCGCCCTCTTCCAAAACCCATCAAAAACAATATCAAATCTGTGGTTAAGGAGCTGTCGGGGGAGCTGTGTTCTCTGCCAGGGGGTAAGACGGTGAAGTTGGAGCCAATGCAGCCCAAAACAGTAGAGCTGGGGTTTCCGGCCTCACCGGTACAGAAGAATCCAGAGACAGAAAAAATGCCTCCGACAGAGTGCTACATCCCCACAGATCTGAGCCAAGGCAGCATAACTGAGTGCACCCCGAGCTCCTCTATGCCATCTGAGGACGATGAGCCACATCCAAAGAAAAAGAGAAGTAAGTTTGTATTCAGTATTTGAGCAAATATTTTATAGAATTTAAAAACGGGAAAAAAAATTGGTCACTTGTTTCTGTGCAGTGTTCTCATCTTAAAGGAGTAGGTTGATTAGGACAGACTAACTGTTCAGATTTGACCTATCACTTTAAGAGCCAGTTCCTTTGAAGCCCTTCCTTTTAGGTTTAGCCAATATGTATAGGCTTCTTTTTTAAAAAAAAAGTAAGTACATCAAATTTATTTTTTTTAAAAAAGGCTTCTCTCTGCTAAAAACATTCAAGACTAGATATGGGAAGGGCTTAGTATGACAGCTCCTGTTTAATTTCCAGTAACACTTGACCTATCATGATCATCATGGTAGCATCTGGTCCTTATTTAAACCATCATTGCAGTTGAATGACATCTCAATGTTGGATGGGGATGAGGAAGTAAGGATTGAAAGATTATTCTCTAGTTGTTAGCCATTGATGTCAGTCAGTCATATCCTTTAAAGGAATACATATTTGTCCCTACATAAATCCTGACAGGTTAGTACAGTTACATATTTCACCAAAATATTTATAGCAATAACTTTTCTATAGTGTTGTCAATAATTATAAATCACTAGAAAATTGAGTAACACTTCTTCTCTGGACAGCAAACTCAAAAGAATTTCCTGTTTAAACTGTCCTTGTTTTGTATTAGGCTGTGCCATAACAAGGCAATGGTAAATGCTGAGCTTCTCAAATCCCAAAGGGAAACTTGAAACAACTGCCACAACTATTTTGCAATTTGTTAATTTATTTCGAGATACGTGCCTTGAATTCAGTACTAAGCCCACCAAGTCTCAGAGGGTTTTTAGAAAACTAAGTTAAACATTTATTAATGAAAGAAATAATTTTAAGCACATACATAGGCCCACAAATTACTACCATGATAACTCCTAGCTCCCTTGATTAATCTAACTCCCAGTTACACCTCCGTTAAGGCAACAGCAAAAACAAAGTCGATTTTAACAGACCCAGGCAAAGAAACACAATACCCTGAACAGTCGAATTCAAGGCACAGAGGCTAGAAGCTTTTCACACTTGTTATAGATCTTAAAATTCCTGTCCTTACACACAGCCTTCTCTCCTTCGTACATATTTTCCCTTTTGAATGCAAGTTCCCATTGTTTCACTATGCCTTCGGACCTTACATCTCTAATAATAAAAGTCTATCATAGTACTAATTTTACCAGTAATCTTTGGGAAAAATAAACACGCTGTTTCTTAACTTCTGGCTAGGTGTAGCATTTCACCCCCTCTTTTGAATTCAAGCTGCTCTGGTTTATTTAAAATACATATGTTCCCTTTACACTTCACATTCTAAAACTTCACCCATGTTTACTTATTTAGTATTTCAAACCTAGTTTCTCTTCTAACATCAAAGCCTTCAGACCAGCTGTCTTTAATTCAGTTAAATCCCACACACATACCCCACTATTACTTTACAATAAATTCCACTAACATTATGAAAGTTGTTACATCTTCCCGACATCCCCCTCCTTTTTTTTAAAAAGTGAACCGTCATAATTTAAAAAGACGGCTTCATTTTCTCAACCCATCTTACATTACCTCCTATACTTATTACACTACCAGATGCATGCATCTTGGTGTCAACAGAAACCATTCCAGTCCAGTGTCCAGGTTTTAAATGTCCAATTTTCTCTTTAAGCTTCAAACTCTTGATATTGCAGCTGCAATCGGGTTTTGTCGTCCCACCACAGGTATAATTTGTAGATTAATGGTTGCAGAAATAAACTCCATCTGAATAGCCTTGCACTTTTGTCTCAAAATTTGTCCGGAAACTTTAAAGGATTGTGGACTGTGTAAACAATTGTTTCTGATGAATTGTTTGCCACATAAATTTCAAAATGCAGCAATGCTAACACCAAGCCCAACGTCCTTTTCGAACATTGAATATCTTCTCTGTTGTACATTCAACTTCCCTGAAAAATACCCAACCAGTTTCTCAATTCCAGTATCATCATCATCTAACAGCACAGACCCAATGTCAACGGCCAACTTAAATTGCTTGGCATAATTGGTTACTGCCAAAATGAGTGTCATAGTCAATACAGTTTTGAAACTTTCAAAGGTCTTCTGACACTCCTGTGTCCATTGAAACTTCTTGTTCTTTTTTAATAGTTCAATTAATGCAGCAACCACACTGCTAAAATTTGGGACAAATTTTCGGTAAAACCCACTCATGCCAGAAACCTCAACTTCTCGTTTTGTTGTAGGCATGGGGAAATCCACGATAGCCTTGACTTTCACATCTTTCTGAGCTACCTTACTATGTCCAATGGTATGGCCTAGATACATAACTCGCACTTTTGCAAATTCACCTTTAGACAAGTTCATCACCAAATTAGTTTCTTGTAAAGGGCAACTAGGGATGGGCAATAAATGCTGGCCCACCCAGCGAAGCCCACATCCAGTTAATGAATAAAAAAATAATCAGTTTAAATAATTCCTCCAGATGTTGTAAAGGCTCTTCCCACGTTTGACTGAAAATTATCAAGCCGTCAATATACACACAGCACAATTGCTCAAATCTGCAATTACTTTGTTTGTCAGTCTTTGAAATGTTGCAGGTGCATTTTTCATACCAAACGGCATGACTTAAAACTGACTTAGTCCATCTGGCGTCACAAAAGCCGATGTCTCCTTTGCTCTCTCTCATAACGGTACTTGCCAATATCCTCTTAGCAAGTCAATCTTTGTGATAAATTTTGATTTTCTCACTTTCTCAATGCAATCTTTCAACCTTGATATAGGATATGAATCCACTTTTGTCACTGCATTCACCTTTCGAATGTCCACACACAGTCTTTGTATTCCATCCGGTTTTGGTACCAGCACAATAGGTGAACTCCTGTTACTGCAACTAGACTCAATGATATCATTTTGAAGTATGAATTCGATTTCTTACTGTACTTGTGATAACTTTGCCGGATTTACTTCATAAGGATGTTGCCTTATCTAGGATGAAACTTCTACACATACATGATGTATAGCTAAATTTGTCCTCCAGCTTATTCCCACAAATAGCTTTGTGTGACTGAAATAGCTTCCCCACATCACTTTGACACTTATCTGGAAGGTAATTCAATATTACATTTAAATTTTCAAGTACCCCCTCATTATCCAATTTGATTAGAGGAAAATCAATTTCAGAATCCTGCATTTCTACCTCTTTCTCTTTACCTACCACCACTAACACCTCCTTTTGGTCCGCTCCCCTGTCGAAGTACTTTTTAAACATATTTACGTGACACACCCTCTGCTTCTTTCTTCTGTCTGGAGTATTTATTAAATAATTTACTTCACTCAGTTTCTTTTCAATCCTGTTAGGCCCACTAAACTTTGCCTTTAACAAGCCACCCAGCACTGGTAACAGAACTAGCACTTTCTCCCCAGCAACAAAACTATGAGTTGTAGCTTTCCTGTCTGCCTTCACTTTCATCATTTGCTGTGATATCTTTAAATGCTCCCTTGCCAACTCACATGCTCTGTCCAATCTCTCTCTGAAGTTTGATGCATAATCCAGGCAAGTAGTTTCTGAATATTGACTCACGAATTTCTCATGAATCAATTTCAGTGGCCCCCTTAGTCATGACCATAAACTTATTCAAAAGGACTCGAACCAGTCCTTGCATTAGGAGCATCCATAATAGCAAATAACAAGAATGGAATTCCCCAACCCAATCCGGTGGATTATCTTGACTATACGCCCTCATCATAATTTTTGGAGGCTGATGCCATCTTTCCAAAGCCCTTGTGACACAGGATGATAAGCTGTTTATGTAAACTGTTTTATCCCCAAACCGTTCATTATTTCCTTAAACAGCTGTGACATACAATCAGATCAGGGTTCAAATTTTATTTCCTTTGGTAAACCATATCTTGTAAAAGAAAAACTTAGTTAACTCTTCCACAGTTTTCTTTGTTGTAATATTTCTCAAAGGTATTGTTTCAGGAAATCTTGTAAACACATCCATTATTGTCAGTAAGTACTAATTTCCACTTTTAGTCTTAGACTGGGGTCCTACACAATCAATCAAATCCCTAGTAAAAGGTTCTTCAAATGCTGGAATTGGAATTAAAGTCACAAGGGGCTTAATCACTGCTTGTGGTTTCCCTATCACCTCACATGTGTGACATGTTCTACAGAATTTGACTACATCCGTATGCAATCCAGGCCAATAAAAATGTTTTTGTGCTTTCGCCTGTGTCTTTCTAATTCCTAAATGTCCCCCCATTTAAATTTCATGAGCTATCCTCAGAATCTTATTTCTATATCCAAATGGTATTACAACCTGATGCACTTCCCTCCAGCTTTTATCGCTGAAACATGATCCGGACTCCATTTTCTCATTAGGACATTACTCTTAAGGTGATAACGTTCTGCAATGCACTTTGCCTCTGTTTCTGAGTAAGCTGTTTGATATAGCTGTCTTATTTGTGAATCCTTTTTCTGTAACTCTACTAACTACCTTGAGTTAAACACTTCAGCTGAATTGTTTTCCAGTCTTTCTTCCTGAACAATGTTATCAAAAACAGTGCCAGCTAATTGGACTTACACACCTTCTCCCTGCCTTTGAACTTCCTGTTCTTCTTGTTTCAACCTATGAGCCTGTGATCTTGTTATCACACAATCTGGAAACAATCCACGATGCTCTCTCTGCAACACTTCTATTGAAAGTGCTCCTACAGGCTGCTCAACTACCATTGGCATCACCCATATCTGGGACCCAGCTATATCATTACCCAAAATTAAATTGAACCGCAGCAATGAGCAATTTTTCCACTATTCCAGCAATCACATCACCTGTGTTCCACTTACTCTTTAAATTTACCTCCACCATGGAATAGGTTTAGCATCTCCATGAACCCCACCTGTTCCTGCAATACTCTCTCTGAACAACAAGTATCGCTATCCCAACAACATTAAGGATTGGCTAGCCCCTGTGTCTCTTAAAATTTAACATCCTTTCCTACTCCACCCTGTACACAAGGAAAGACTTTCCCTTCACATAGAAAATCTTTAAACATTTCTGCAATCTGATCCTCAGAATTCTCTTGGGTAACTTGTGAACACGTTCCCACTTCTTTACCTATCACTGATTCTTCATGTTTTACCTGTGCACAAACCACTAGTTTTTCCTGTGTCTGAACCTCAGAACCCACGGTACTTTTACTTCCAGAACTTTTCTGCATCCAATAATCCCAACAGATCTTCCCTGCAATTTCCAATGCACTGACATAGTGTGTCCAACTTTATTACAATGAAAACACCTCAATTTTCGAGCGTCACCTCTACCTGCAGCACCTTCCTTTTTATTCTGAGAAAAAACTTCCTGGGAATTTCCACTTGCTCCTTCTCTTCCCTGACAACCCACCTTCCTTTCACCTTCCCACTTTCTATCCTTCTCTGATTTAAAAGGGCGACAAAAAAAGGTTTAGCTCTAGGAACTAACTCATAATCATCAGCTATCTCTGCTGCTTGTCTTACCGTTTTAACTCTCTGTTCCTCCACACGAGTTCTCATTACCGAAGAATTGAATCTTTAAATTCTTCCAAAAGATTTACTTCTTTAAATGCTACATCATCATCTCTATCTTTAATGCCCATATCCACCAGTCAAAAATACTTTATTTTACTCTTTCAAGCTCAATATAAGCTGTTTTCTCATATTCCAAAATTTCTGTCTGTATACCTCAGGAACCAACTCCGATACACTCAAAGTATCCTTTTTGCCACGTCATAGTTCATTCACATTTCTTCTGACAGTGAAGCATAAACCTCATGTCCTCTACCCACAAACCTGGATTGTAACAACAATGTCCAGTTTTCCTGTGGCCATTTCATCTGTTTAGCCATCTTCTCAAATGAAATAAAGAATGTTTCAACATTTCTTTCCTCAAACTTCGGAAGAGCTTGTACAAATTTAAACATCTCCCCACTGGGTTTTAGGTTAAAGGTTTTCTCATCATCAGAACTTTCCTCAGCACCTAATGTCTCCTTTTTAAAATCTAGCTTCTTAAGCCAGTACTCTCTGTCCCTTTCCTTCATTCTCTCTTCCATTTCTAACTTTTCCCCTCTGGAGATCAAGTTTTCGCATTTCCATTTTTTTGAAATAATCTCTCTTTTTCCCTTTTTCTGCTGCCTCTAGTTCCAGTTTTTTTCATTTCCAATTCCTTTTCATTTGCCTCCAATTCAGGTTTTCTCAGTTACTTTGCTTGTTCAAATTCAAGCCTTTTCATTTCTAACTGAAGTCTCACTACCTCCAGCTGTGACTCACTAGTGTCAGGTATCACTTCCAACTTTAAATGCAGTGCTATCATTTCAACTTCAACTATGTCTGTTTTCTTTGCCCCTACAGGTAACCTCAACTGCAACTTGTCCACCAACTCATGTTAACTTACCCTTGGAAACTTTTTGTAACCCAATCAGAGTTGTATCTTCTACTTCCAAACAAATTTTAGCCATTTTTGCAGTCTGACTACTTTAAAAATACCTCACACCAATTCCTGAATTCAAAGTGCTTCTCGTACTCGTAACCTTAAGATTCACCAACTCCAAACCAATCCAGGAATTTCAAAAGTAAAAGCAAAATACTGTGGATGCTGGAAATCTGAAACAAAAACACAAAATGCTGGAAAAACTCGGTAGGTCTGACAGCATCTGTGGAGATAGAAACAGAGTTAACATTTCGAGTCCGTATGACTCTTGTTCAGAGCTAAAGAGAAGCAGAAATGTGATCATTTATTCTGTTTAAGGGGGTTGAGCAGGTGAAGCTGGATGGGGGCAAAGGAGAGATTGACAAAGATGTCATGAACAAAAGGACAAAGTGAGTATTAATGGTAGTGGTAAGGCTAAAAAAGGTGCTGATAGTGGCATTAAGGTAAGAAAGCAAAATGTGATAATAGCAGAACAAGGGGAAGCACTGTGAAAGAGCAACATGGAATAAGTAATAGATGGCCCTTTTGGGAGTGGAGGGAGGGCGCAAGGGGAAAAAGGGATAAAAAGTGAGATGAAGAAAAGAGGATAAAACAATGAATAAAACTAAACAAAAATAAATAGTTAAAAATAAAAATAAATTTTGAAAAAATTTATTTAAAAAGGGGTGAAGATGGAGGAGAGAGTTCATGGTCTGAAGTTGTTGAACTCAGTGTTAAGTGTGGAAGGCTGTAAAGTGCCTAGTCGGAAGATGAGGTGCTGTTCTTCCAGTTTGCCTTTGGCTTCACTGGAACATTGCAGCAGGCCAAGGACGGGCGTAGGCATGAGAGTAGGGTGGCGTGTTGAAATGGCAAGCAACAGAAAGGTCTGGGTCATGCTTGCGGACAGACTGAAGGTGTTCGGCAAAGTGGTCACCCAATCTGCGTTTGGTCTCTCCAATGTAGGGGAGATCGCATTGGGAGCAATGAATGCAGTAGACATTCGCCTCCTTGCCCCTTCCCCTCCCCCCACCCCCAAAAGGGCCATCTGTTACTTATTCCATGTTGTTCTTTCACAGAGTGCTTCCCCTTGTTCTGCTATTATCACATTCTGCTTTCTTATTTTTATGCCACTATCAGCACCTTTTTTAGCCCTTACAACTACCATTAACATTCCCTCTGTCCTTTTGTTCATGGCAACTTTGTCAATCTTCTTTTCCCCCCATCCAGCTTCACCTGCTCCACCCCCTTTACACAGGATAAATTTAATCACATTTCTACTCTTTAGCTCTGAAGAAGGGTCGTACAGTCTTGAAACATTAACTCTGTTTCTCTCTCCACAGATGCTTTCACACCTGCTGAGCTTTTCCAGCATTTTCTGTTTTTGTTCCAGGAATTTCAAATATATCCCATACGCCCCCAATTTTGTTATGGCACAGCCAGTGGTAAATGCTGAGCTGCTCAAACCCCAAAGAGAAACTTGAAACAACTGCTACAATTTGTGTATTTATTGCAATTTGTATATTTATTTTGAGATATGTGCCTTGAATTCAGTAGTAATAAGTCCACCAAGTCTTAGCGGGATTTTAGAAAACGAAATTAAACATTTATTAATGAAATAAATAATTTTAAGCACATACATAGGTCTACAAATTACTACCATGATAACTCTTAGCTCCCCTGATTAATCTAACTCCCAGCTACACCTCCGTTAAGGCAACAGCAAAAACGAAATAGATTTTAACAGACCCAGGCTAAGTAACACAATACCCTGAACAGTCGAATTCAAAGTGACAGCAATTTGGGCACAGAGGCTAGAGGCTTTTCACACTTGTTTTAGATCTTAAAATTCCTATCCTTACACACAGCCTTCTCTCCTTTATACATATTTTCCCCTTTGAATGCAAATTCCCATTGTTTCACTATGTCTTTGGACTTTACCTCTGTAATAATAAAAATCTACCATAGTACTAATTTTACCAGCGATATTTGGGAAAAATAAACACACTGTCTTAACTACTTCTGGCTAGGTGTAGCATTTCACCCCCTCTTTTGAATTCAAGCTACTCTGACTTATTTAAAAATGCATATATTCCCTTTACACCTCACATTCTAAAACTTCACCCATGTTTACCTATCTAGCTTCTCTTACATCAAAGCCATCAGACCAGCTGTCTTTAATTCAGTTTCCCACGCACGCATGCGCGCTGACGTACACACACACACAGACCCATAGACGCAGACCCCACTATTACTCTACAATAAATTCCAATAACATTATGAAAATTATAATATCTTCCTGACAGCCTCCAACGTTTAATCTCTTCTTTTAACAAGAAGAGCTCATTGCATAATATCCCAAAATATCAGTACATCAGAGTTTCATTTTGTACTTTCCTTAGTAATTGTTAGTCAGAATCTCTGACTAGTTGTGCGTGCGCCTTTGAGCACAGCGTAATTCCGCTCTTTAAGGTAACCTATTGATTTGGAATTTTTCTGGAACCAGGACTTACAAATCCTTTCCATTTCCCCATGTTTTTCAACTTTTTTGCAGCATTGTTCTGTTTCCTTTCTCCTAGGTCGGAAGACGGAGGAGGGATGGGGATTTTTCACCACCTGTCAGTGGATCAGAGAAAGTATGCTTTAGAATCATAGAATTTTGTAGCACAGAAAGGGGCCATTTGGTCCATTCTACTTTTGCTGGCCATCAAAGAGCTTTAATTGCAGTCATCCCCAGTTTTCTGATAATAGTTGGTTTAAACAAAATTTAAAGTTTTCTTGTATTATTTTTGTAATAGCACCGCTTTTGCAGTGCTCCCAATTAATCTTGGGACATAGATGGTGATTCAATATCAGCCTAAAACCCTAAATCCTCTAAGATAAGTTTTATCCCCTTAGCTGTTTTAAGGTCTTTTTCTTCCCTTCCATGTTCTGCCTTGAAGGTAATGACTCAGTCTGGGGTATAATTCCTGACCATCAGCAGTATTCTGGTACTTTGTGGATTTTAATAGGGCGTGTGGTTATCTGCCAGCAAAGCCTTGACTCTATCCTTATAATAACCACAGGCACAGGGTCACTGAATAGCAGTCGGAAGTGAGAGCCCTTCCTTTTCATTTTCCTCCTTTCCCCAACCCTTTCAATGAAGACTTGAACACTGAGAACAGTTTTAAAGCACTGTGTTAAGAGTACAGATGGACTCAATTTAGCTCAGGAGAAAAGTGAAAGCAGCTATCTTTATTTCAGGGTGCCAAACCGGGAATTGATCCTGAATAAAGATACGCATTTATATCATGCCTTTCATGGCCACCAGATGTCTCAAAAAGCTTTATCTGAATATTTGAGTAGGTAGCTGAAGCACCCAACTGCTTTTAGTCAATCTTGCCCAACTTTTGATGTCTGAAATTTTTGTTTTCTGTCCAAACAATACCTCTCCTGTAATAACCCACAGCAGTGCATGTGTGCTGTTCTCCATGCACATCATAGCTTGTGATAATTGCATCACTGTCAATGAAACTAGAGCCGTGACACACAGGCATCAAAATGTCACCAAAAACATTAAATAACTCACTCCCCTCCCTGAGCCACCAGACTACCCAGCTCATGCTCTCCTCCCCCCACCCCACAAAAAGTACTTAAATTGCAGGTATACAGGACTTAGTGATGGGCTGCAACTCTGCTCTGGGTTCAGATGGCAATTCCAGTTTCAATGTTGGATTTATCATTTGAATCCTACAGTGGGATTATTACCAGTCATGTTTCCTCTGATTTTAACTGCACATTACAAGCCTAAGTACTTTGCGATCGTAATTACCTATAGCCGTCAGTTTAAAGTTAGTTTTCCTTAGGATGCTTTACCAGTAAATACTTGCCATTTCCACAGGATGATGGTGAAATGGAGAAGAATTACCTTATGGTAACTCGTGTAAACTGAAATTATTTAGGTCAGTAAGAAATAGATTATCATGAGAGCATACCAGAAACCAGCTAAAGTACAGTCAGCCAGTGACAACTACTGCCAGCTCTTCAGACAGAATGGAGTGGCATTAAAATTTCACATCTGACCACGCCACTTTGATTAAAATGTGTTAACAGACTTGACCAAGGATTGTTATAATTGCATTGTTCTTGTTAAAACACACGCAACAGTGTGTAGTAGACTGTTTCAAATTTTAGGATTTTCACTGTTCAGACAGGAAAATATTGCCAGTATTTGTGACATCTGTAATATTAGTATTGCAATAGTAAAACTGTATTTTCAGTTTATCAAGGCACGCAACCAGGGGATTTAACCCATTTTTTTCTTGGGGCAAGTGAGGACAGGTTTGGACTTGACTGCAACACATACAATGCATCCATGGTCAAATAACCCATTAACCACACTGTCCACGTCATACGTGAATGGCTGGTTGAGCAAGGAAATAGAAGAGCTAGTGAAATTCTAATCTTTTTCTATTTATTTGTTCTTGGGATGTGGGCGTCACTGGCTAGGCCAGCATTTATTGCCTGCCTTTAATTGCCCTTGAGAAGGTGGTGGTAAGCTGCCGCCTCGAACCTTTGCAGTCCATATGGCCCAAGTACACCCACAGTGCTGTTAGGAAGGGAGTTCAGGATATTGATACAATTTATGTAATTGATGTAAATTTTGTGTCAAACTTTTCCCTTTTACTTTCTGAAACATCCCTGTGAAGCCCTTTGGAACATCTGATACTTTAAATGTGCTATATAAAATGGAAGTTGTTAAAGAACGTAAGGGTAGACCAGGCAGCATACCAAGAAATTATGGCTGATCTATATCCCAGCTCCTTCCACCAACTTGGTTCTATGCCCCTTAATGTCCTTGGTTAGCAGAATCTGTCAATCTAAAATTTAAAATTCATTCAGCTAGCATGCACTGCTTTTTATGGGAGAAAGTTCATACTTCTACAACTTTTATGTGGAGGCCCCAGCACAAATTCTCTTAACTTCTCTCTGGACTGACCTAGATCTTATTTTAAGCATCTGCCCTTGTTGTAGACTCCCCTACGAGTGGAAGCATTTTCTCTCTCTACCCTATCGATTCCATTCAAAATCCTAAAACCTTTCTATATTCCTGGGAATACAAGCCTAGTTTATATAATCTCTCTTAATTTATGCTTGGAGCCCTGGTAATGTTCTGGTGAATTTGCACCACACTCCTTCCAAGCTAGCATATTCTTTCTAAGGTGCAGTGCCCAGTAAGCAGGACTTCATGGTTCCTCTGAGCTGCGTGACTGTACAGCAAGTGAAAAGTTCCCATGCAGGCTGTGTACAAGCCAGCCCCTTTAAGTTACAGCTTGTGCATGGCTGTGCAGAAAAATGTAAATTGTCTGCACATTATAGAAAAAAAAATTTGAGGCTATTTATAACTGCAGCAAAACTTTGTCCCCTTAACAGTCTAAGACCTTTAAATATGAGGACTAACATTCCATTAGTCTTGTAGATTTTTTGTACCTGACCACTTCATATTATTGATCTGTATGAGCGGACCCCTAACTCGCTTTGGCTTTCCACGGTTCCTAACTTTCACCATTTAAAAGTACCCAGATCTCTCCTTTTTTATCCATAATGGATAACGTCACTCTTAGCTACGTTGAAATCTATTTGGCACAGTTTTGCTCACTCAGTCATTGTCACTTTGAAATTTTATGCTCCCATATAGGCCTACTTAGTTGCGACCAATCTTACTGTCATCAGCAAACTTGGATATGTGCTATCAAAGTCATTAAGAAATATAGTAATTGGTTGAGGCCCCCGCACAAATTCTTGTGGGATGCTACTAGTCATTTCCTTCCAATTTGAGGACATATCCATTGTCCCTACACTGTTTTCTACCACCTAACCAGTCTCCTAACCAGATTAATAATTTGTCACCTGGAAGCCTGTGTAAGCTACATTAATAGACATTCCCATGACTACTTCAGCTATTTCCCCAAAACGTTCATTGACAATCATTGGGCATCTGCTATTGTTTACGAATCCAAGTTGGTGGTCTTTAATCAGCTCTGATTTCTCTAAGCACCCTGGCATTTTGTCCTTTAAATAGGGAATATATAACTTAACCAACAAAGGATGTTTGACTGACCATTCTACGATTTACTGGTTCCTCTCCCTCGCCCTTTTGAATAATGATTAAGACGTTAACTATTTGATGGGCAGTGAGAGCTCGTATGTACTTTGCCCCATTGCTTCTTCAAGTGGGATCCTGGATGATGAGCATCAGCAGGCGGGGAGGGAAGCAGCGTTACAGCTGTACCCAGTCCTTTGTGTGTACACACACTTTATTGGCTGCTGAATAGTAATCAGGAGCAGGAACCTTTTCCCTTGTTTCACCCCCCTCCCTGTCTCAAAATGTGAGGGCAATACTGCCAGTTGAAGCGCACGGACCACCTCCTTGCTTGATTTTAGCTAATCCATTCGCAGACCTGGGAATTGAACCTAGCACTTTCCTGCTTTATTTACCTCTTGAAAAGCCCTTCCTGGGGGTCTTCTGTGGCAGTTTTGAGAAAACTTGTACATTTCTTATTTGTGGACAGAAATGGTACCATCCAGTCACAGGTGGTACCTGTGTGTCATTGTGATTCTGAGATAGAGCACAAGAGTATTTTGCTACCCTGGTCCCACTGCAGCCTCTTCAGGAACCCTTGGGGATGGGGGAGCATGGGGGCAGATGTAGCACTTATCTGTTTTGAAATGCCCTAATAATCTTGGTACAGTAAACTGCCACCATTCGCAACCTCTGCTTTTGCGAATTTGTTTATCCGTGCAAAAGTGTTTGTACGTCTAATTGCCTATCACAGCCCAAATCTTCGCCCTGCGATATTGGTCCTGAAATACCTTAAGTAACTGGAAAGAGGTTCATTTTTAAAATACCTGCTTATCATCTTCAAGGGATTACACATGAGGGAAAGGGCCTAAAAGTAGGGGTTTGACTTCCTAGATACTGTAGTCAACGCTCGAATTTGAAAACAACAGTATAGACTGGTTGGGGGGAGGTGATGTGCAGTCAGCTGGTGAGCTACTCCATAGATGAATGGAGGTTTTAATTTGCAGGTTTTAATTTGTTGAAACAGAAATTAGTGGGAATTCAGTGCATAGGGGGAAAGGTACTTTAGGTAAGGTTTACTTCGAGAAGTAAAGTGCGGGGTGGGGAGGAGGTGCTTTTTTTTTCTCTTCTACTGTTTTTCAGCCTCCAATATTTGATTTCCATTTACAGCAGATGGAGCAGGTAAAAAAGTAACTGGTATTATTAGTTTTATCAGTAGTGTATTGTTTTATCAATATTGTAAAGTTTACTGGCCGTGCCAAAACCTATAGGGAAGTGTAAGCTTTATAATTAATTAGCAATTTATTAATTAACACATTGGAGATGGCAGGGCAGGTGATGTGTTGTGATTACAGGATGTGGGAGCTTCTGGATACTGGTGTGGCCCAGGGCAAACACATCTACAGTAAGTGTTTGTGGCTGCAGGAACTTCGGCTCTAAACTATTGAAATGGAGGCCGAGCTGCAGACACTGCAGCATATCAGGGATTTAATAGTTACCTGACTTTATTCCAGGAGGTGGTCACATCCCTTACAATGCAGTCTTCTAATTTGGTCAGTGCTCAGGGACAGGAGGGTGAGACTGCAAGTGAGGCAGGTAATGGGACCCAGAGAGCAGGAGTTCAGAAGCTTCAGCCTTTGCAATTGTCATAGGTTTGAGTTTTTACAGCTTGTTTGGATGAGAGTGGGGCTTCAGGGTGATCAGGGCACTGTGGTACAAGAAGATATTCAAGCAGGGGGATGTTACAAGGAATGTAGTGGTAGTAGGAGACAGTATAGTCAGAGGGATATACACCATTCTCTGCAGCAAAGCATGAGAGTCCAGGCAGCTGTGTTGCCTGCCTGGTGCCAGGATTCAGGACACCCGCTTGGGGTTAAAAGGAACTTGCACTGGGAGGGGGAGGACCCAGTCGTGGTCTGTGTTGGTACTAGCAACATAGGCAGGACAAAGAGGGAGGTTTTGCATAGTCAGTATGAGGAGCTAGTCACCAAATTAAGAAGCAGAACCTCAAAGGTCATAATCTCTGGGTTATTACCTGAGCCATGTGCAAATTGACATAGGACAAATCAAATTAGGGATTTGAATGCGTGGCTCAAAGCCTGGTGTGGGAGAAGTGGGTTCCGATTTGTGGGCACTGGCACCAATACTGGGGAAAGTCGGATCTGTACCATTGCGGGGCTCTACACCTGAACCGTGCTGGGACCGGTGTTCCTGCGAGCCGAATAACTTTGGAAGCAAAGAGGTTTTTAAACTCGGTAGTGAGGGCAAGGGTACAAATTTGGGAAGATGTGGTAAATCAGAGTGTAGAAACAAAGCAAAAGATTATGGGAAATGAAAAACAGACAGTGACAGGAAGGGATAGCGAGTACAAATCTTAACAGTAAATCAGCAGATGAGACTAGAGGTTATTAAAAGGATAAAACTAAAGACATTGTATCTGAATGCACGAAGCATTTGAAACAAAACAGATGAACTGAGCGCGCACATAGAAATAAATAAGTACAATTTGGTAGCCATTACAGAGACATGTTGCGGGCGGACATGGATGGGGACCTGAATATTAAAGGTTATAGGACATTTAGGAATGACAGGAAGTGAGGGAAAAGTGGAGGGGTGGCTCCGTTAGTTGATGGTGGCATTAGCACAATAGAGAGGGATGACCTAAGTTCAGGAAACCAGGATGTGGAAATGGTTTGGGTAGAGATGAAAAATGGTAAAGGCAGGAAGCCACTCGTGGGAGTCGTGTACAGGCCACCTAATAGTAACCACAAGGTAGAATGGAGCATAGAGGAAGAAATAAAGGGAGCTTGTCAGAAAGGCACAGCGATAATCGTGGGAGATTTTAATCTACATTTAGACTGGAAAAGTCAGATGAGCAAAGGTAGCCTAGATGAGGAGTGAATAGAATGTTTCCCGGATAGTTTCTTAGAACAGCATGTTCTGGAGCCAACCAGAGAGCAGGCTACACTAGACCTGGTATTGTGCAAC
Organism: Cetorhinus maximus; assembly: GCF_964194155.1. NCBI lineage: Eukaryota > Metazoa > Chordata > Chondrichthyes > Lamniformes > Cetorhinidae > Cetorhinus > Cetorhinus maximus. Next base: position 14,565,870 of record NC_135906.1, on the reverse strand, counting down.
GAGATGGGATTAATTAATGATTTCATAGTGAAGGCGCCCCTAAGTAGCAGCAACCATAATATGTTTGAATTTTACATTCAGTTTGCAGAGGGCGAGACTGTGTTTTTAAACTTAAATAAGGGCAGTTATGAGGGCATGAAAGCCGAGCTGTCTAAAATGAATTGGCAAATTAGGTTAAGGGATAGGGCAATAGAGATGCATGGCAAACATTTAAGGCAATAGAATAGATACATTCCAACGAGTAAGAAAGAGTCCAAGAGATGGACACACCATCCGTGGTTAACTAGGAAGGCTAAAAATACTATCAAACTTAAAGAAAAAGCATAATTGTGCAAAGAAAGCCAGAAGATTGGACGGAATATAAGGAACAGCAAAAGATGACTCAAAGATTAGTAAGGAGAAAACAGTTAGAGTACATGAGAAAGCTAGCCAGAAATATATAAACAGATAGTAAAAGTTTCTATAAATATTTTTAAAAGAAATTAGTTAGCTAAGTGAGCATTAGTCCTATAGAAAGTGAGTCTGGAGACTTGATAATGGAAAACAAGGAAATGGCAGATGAAGTGAACAGGTATTTTGAATCAGTCTTCACTATAGAGGATACAAATAATGCGCCAGAAGCAGCTGTAAATCAGGAAATTGAAGGGAGGGAGAAACTTGGGAATGTTACAATCACCAGCGAAGTGGTACTGAGTAAATTGTTGGAACTGTGGCCTGACAAGTGATCGGGTCCCGATGGACTTCATCCTAAAATAAGTGGCTAGTGAGATAGTTGATGTATTGGTTTTAATTTTCCGAAACTCCCTAGATTTGGGGAAGGTCCCATTAGATTGGAAGATAGCAAATGTAACTCCATTATTCAAAAAAGGAGAAAGACAGAAAGCAGGAAACGACAGGCCAGTTAGTTTAATATCTGTCATGGGGAAAATGTTAGAAGCTATTATTAAAGAAGCTATAGCAGGGCACTTGGATAAGTTCAATGTAATCAGGCAGAGTCAACATGGTTTTGTGAAAGGAAAATAATGTTTAACCAACTTATTGGAGTTCTTTGAGGAAGTAGACATATAAAATTACCAAAAAAAAAAACAGCAAGCCTGAGGATTGGGAGCAGTTTAGAATTCAGCAAAAGTGGACAAAAAGATTGATCAATAAGGGAAAAATGGAGTATGAGAGTAAACTTGCAGGGAACATTAAAACTGACTGTAAAAGCTTCAATAAATATGTGAAGAGAAAAAGATTAGCAAAGACAAATGTAGGTCCCTTACAGTCAGAGACAGGGGAAATTATGAAACAAAAACAAAAATAGCTGGAAAAACTCAGCAGGTCTGACAGCATCTGCGGAGAGGAACACAGTTAATGTTTCGAGTCCGGATGACTCTTCAAGGGAAATTATAATGGAGAACAAAGAAATGGCAGAAGAATTGAACACATTTTTGTTCTATCTTCACAAAAGAGGACACAAATAATTTCCCAGAAATGTTAGGGAACCAAGGCTCTGTGAGAGGGAGGAATTGAAGCAAATTAATATTAGTAAAAAAAATGGTGCTAGAGAAATTAATGGGGTTAAAGGCTGAAAAATCCCCAGGGCCTGATAATCTACATCCCAGAGCATTAAAGAAAGTGGCCCTGGAAATATTGGATGCACTGGTGGTCATCTTCCAAAATTCTATAGACTCTGGAGCAGTTCCTGCAGATTGGAGGGTGGCAAATGTAACCCCACTATTTAAAAAAGGAGGGAGAGAAAAAATAGAGAATTACAGATCAGTTAGCCTAACATCAGTAGTGGGGAAAATACTAGAGTCTATCCTAAAAGACGTGGTAACAGAACACTTGGAAAGCATTAACAGGATTAGACAAAGTCAGCATAGGTTTATGAAAGGGAAATCGTGCTTAACTAATCTACTGCAGTTTTTTGAGGATGTAACTAGTAGAATAGATAAGGGAGAGCCAGTGGATATAGTATATTTGGATTTCAAGAAGGCTTTTGATGAGGTCCCATATAAGAGACTAGTGGGAAAAATTAAAGCACGTGGGATTGGGGGTAATATACTGGAATGGATTGAGAATTGGTTGACAGACCGGAAACAGAGAGTGGGAATAAATAGGTCTTTTTCCGGATGGCAGGTGGTGACTAGTGGTGTACTGCACGGGCCAGTGCTTGGGCCCCAGCTATTCACGATATATATAAATGAATTGGATGAGGAAACCAAATGCAATATTTCCAAGTTTGCTAACGACACAAAACTGGGCAGAGTTGTGAGGAGGATGCAAGGAGGCTTCAGGGTGATTTAGACAAGTTGTGTGTATGGGCAAACACAAGGCAGATGCAGTACAAATTGGATAAATGTGAAGTTAAAAGCTTCAGTGTGAAAAACAGAAAGGCAGTATTAAATGGTGATATATTGGAAAATGTGGAAGTAAAACGGATCTGGCTGTCCTTGTACACCAGTCAATGAAAGTAAACAGGCAGGTGCAGCAAGCAGTTAGGAAGGCAAATGGTATGTTGGCCTTCATTGCAAGATGATTTGAGTTCAGAAGTAGGGATGTCTTACTGCAGTTATACAAGACCTTGGTGAGACCACACTTGGAGTATTGCGTGCAGTTTTGGTCTCCCTATCTAAGAAAGGGTATACTTGCCATAGAGGGAGTGCAGCGAAGGTCCACTAGACTAATATCGGGGATGGCAGGACTGTCATATGAGGAGAGGTTAGTTCGATTGAGCCTGTATTCACTAGATTTAGAAGAATGAAAGGGGATCTGATTGAAACATATAAAATTCTAACAGGGCTAGACAGACTAAATGCAGGGAGGATGTTTCGCCTGGTTGGGGAGTCTAGAACCAGGGGCCACAGTCTCAGGATACGGGGCAGGCCATTTAGAACTGAGATGAGGAAAAATGTTTTCACTGAGGGTGATCAACCTGTGGAATTCTCTATCAAAGGAGGCTGTGGAGGCCAGGTCTCTGAGTAAATTCAAGAAAGAAATTGATAATTTTTTTGGACATTAGAGGCATCAAGGGGTATGGACAGAAAGCGTGAATATGGCATTGAGATAGAGGATCAACCAGGATCATACTGAGTGGCAGAGCAGGCTTGAAGGACTAAATGGCCGCCTTCTTCCAGTTTCTATGTTTCTAACGTGCTGTGGATAAAGGGGAACCAGTGGATGTACTGTACTTAGATTTCCAGAAGGCATTTGATAAAGTGCCACGTCAAAGGTTATTGCAGAAAATAAAAGGTCATGGTATGGGGGTACCGTATTGGCATGGATAGAAGATTGGTGGCTAACAGGAAGCAGAAAGTAGGCTTAAGTAGGTCTTTTTCAGGTTGGCAAGATGTAACAGGTGGTATGCCATGGATCAGTGCTGGGACCCCAGCTGTTTACAATTTATATAAATGTTTTGGATGAAGACATTTATATAAATTGGGATGGCTGCCAAATTTGCTGATGATACAAAGATAGGTAGGAAAAGTAAGTTATGAAGAGGACATGAGGCTACAAAAAGATATAGATAGGTTAAGTGAGTGGGCAAAGATCTGGCAAATGAAGTATAATGTGGGAAAATGTGAAATTGTCCATTTTGGCAGGAAGAATAAAAGAGAAGCATATTATCTAAATGGCGAGAGATCTCAGAGCTCTGAGATGCAGAGGGATCTGGGTGTCTTAGTGCATGAATCACAAAAGGCTGGTATGCAGGTGCAGAAAATAATTAGGAAAGCTAATAGAATGTTATCATTTATTGTGGGGGGAATTGAATACAAAAGTAAGGAGGTTATGCTTCAGTTATACAGAGCACTAATGAGACCACATCTGGAGTACAGTGTACAGCATTGGTCACCTTATTTAAGGAGGCATGTAAATGCATTGAAGGCAGTTCAGAGAAGGTTTACCAAACTAATACCTGGAATGGGCGGGTTGCCTTCTGGGGGAAAAGTTCGACAGGCTAGGCTTGTATCCGCTGGATTAGAAGAGTTAAGAGGTGACTTGATTGAAACATATAAGATCCTGAAGGGACTTGACAGGGTGGATTTGGAGAGGACGTTTCCTCTTGTGGGAGAATCTGTAACTAGGGGTCACTATTTAAAAATAAGGGGTCATCCATTTAAAACTGAGAAGAGGTGAAATTTTTTCTCTTGAGGGTCATTAGTCTTTGGAACACTTTCTGAAAAGGTGGTGGAAGCAGAGTCTTTAATATTTTTAAAGCAGAGGCGGATAGATTCTTGGTAAGCAAGGGGGTGATAGGTTATCGGGGGTAGGCAAAATGCAGATTTAAGGTTGCTATCAGATCATCCATGATCTTATTAAATAGAGGAGCAGGCTAGAGGGGCTGAATGGCCTACTGCTGCTCCTTATTCATATGTTCATATTTGTTTGGATGAAAGGGTTAAAAGTGCATCAAACTTTTTAATGAAGTGTGAATAAGCTCAAAGCCAAGCTGAATAACATGCTGACACTGCAGAACAATTATATGCTGGATAAAGTTAAGACTCTAATTGCATGTTGTGGCAATAAAATTTTTGTTTATGGCTGACTGCATTCAAGGACATGCTTCTTTTATGTTTGGGGTGTGAATTTGAGGGGTGTCACTGCTGAGGAGAGATAGGTAAAGAGTTGGCGAGGTTTCCACATCTGGAAGAGCAAAACTGAGATGTCCAGTGGGCAAGTAATTTTGCGATGGCTGGAACCTATCTACTTCACTCCCTTTATAAAGTATGTTCGCCGATTGAGATTTCCCCCTTTGCGAGAAATTGCAGGAATGTAACCCCCGCAAATGGCAGGACTTTAATGTATGTACATTCAAAGAAGCAAGCTGACCTCGCGAGCCCTGTATTATATTTCTTCAAGAGGCAGATTAAAGCACAGCTAACACATTTCCAGTTTGTGTGTATGATCTTTGCTTGTAATGCTTTAAGTAGAGTCCAGAAAAAGATCACTTGGAAATAAAACTCCATGTCAAATATTTAGACTCGCAGCTTATTTTCCTGGAGTTTTTGTCTCTGGTGCAATGAATGTAGCCTCCATTTTGCCTTCATATAGCAAAATGTAAACATTGAAGATTTAAAAAATACACACACAAACAGCTAAAATAAGCACAGTTTGGGAAGAAGCAGGTTGTTGTCTGAAAGAGATTAAGATTTTGGTCGGAATGCAATGAGGAATACCACTTGAAACGTTGATTTTCTTTTGCGCATCCTGTGTTTTCTGTTATAAAAACAGAAAATGCTGGAAAAACTCAGCAGGTCTGACCACATCTATGGAGAGAGAAACAGAGTTAATGTTTCAAGTCCATATGACTCTTCTTCAGAGCTAAAGAGAAGTAGAAATCTGATGGATTTTATGCTGTTTAAGGGGGTTGGAGCAGGTAAAGCAGGATAGAAAGTCAGCGATAGGTGGAGGCTAAGGGGAGATTGACAAAGATGTCATGGACACAAGACAAAGGGAGTGTTAATGGGGGTGGTGAAGACTAAAGAAGGTGCTGATAATGGCATAAAGGTAAGAAAGCAGGGTGTGTTAATAGCAGTACAAGGGCCAGCACTCTGAAAGAACAAGTGACAGATGACCCTTTTGGCGAGGTGGGGGAATGGGGCAGTGTTTGGAGGAAAAACTGATAGAAAAAGGGATTAAAAAACATAAAACAATGAATAATTAAAAATAGGTGAATAAAAATTTAAATTAATTTTACAAAAAGGGATTTAAAAAGGGGTGAAGATAGAAGAGAGAGTTCATGGTCTGAAGTTGTGGACCTCAATGTTACGTCCGGAAGGCTGTAAAGTGCCTAGTCGGAAGATGAGGTGCTGCTCCTCCAGTTTGCGTTGAGCTTCACTGGAACATTACAACAAGGATGGATATGTGGGCATGAGAGCAGGATGGTGTGTTGAAATGGCAAGCGACAGGGAGGTCTGGGTCATGCTTGCGGACTGAGCAAAGGTGTTCCCCAAAGCAGTCACCCAATCTGCGATTGGTCTCTCCAATGTAAAGGAGACCACATTGGAAGCAGCAAATGTAGTTGACTAAATTGAAGGAGGTGCAAGTGAAGCGCTGCTTCAACTGAAAGGAGTGTTTGGGCCCTTGGGCGGTGAGGAGGGAGGAAGTAAAGGGGCAGGTGTTACACCTTCTGCGATTGCATAAAAAGGTGCTGTGGGAAGGGGATGAGGAGCTGGGGGTGATGGAGCAGTGGACCAGGGTGTCATGGATGGAACGGTACCTATGGAACGCTGATGGTGGGGGGGTATGAGGAGAAGATGTGTTTGGTGGTAACATCATGCTGGAGTTGGCGGAAATGGCGGAGGATGATCCTTTGAATGCAGAGACTGGTGAGGTGAAAAGTGAGGGCAAGGGGGACCCTATCATGATTCTGGGAGGGAGGAGAAGGGGGAAGATGGTTTGGACATGGTTGAGGGCCTTGTCAATCTCCGTTGAGGGGGGCGGGCGGGGGAATATACCTCTGTTAAGGAAGACATTTCAGAAGCGCCGTTTTGGAAGGTGGCATCTGAACTGATGTGACGGAGGCAAAGGAACTGAGAATAGGATGGAGTTCTTACGGGAAGCAGGGTGTGAGGAACTGTAGTCGAGGTAACTGTGGGAGTTGGTGGGTTTGTAATGAATATTGGTGGACAGTCTGTCTGCAGAAATGGAGACAGAGGACAAAGAAGGGAAGGAAAGTATCGGAGATGAACCATGTGAAGGTGGTTGAGGGGTGGAAATTGGAAGCAATATTGATAAATTGGAGGAACAACACCTCATCTTCCGACTAGGCACTTTACAGCCTTCTGGACTTAACATTGAGTTCAACAACTTCAGACCATGAACTCTGTCCTCTATCTTCACCCCTTTTTAAACCCTTTTTTAAAAATTAATTTTAAATTTTACTCATTTATTTTTTAATTCTTTCATTGTTTAATCCCTTTTTAATCCTCTTTTCCACAACCACTGCCCCCACCCCCCTAGCCCCACATCTGTCACATGTTGTATGTTGTTCTTTCAGAGTGCTGACCCATATTCTATTAACACATCCTGCTTTCTTGCCTTTATGCCACTATCAGCACCTTCTTTAGTTTTCACCACTACTAATAACACTCCCTTTGTCTTGTGTTCATGACATCTTTGTCAATCTCTCCTTAGCCCCCACCTATCGCTGACCTTCTATCCTGCTTTACCTGCTCCAACCTCCCTTAAATAGTATAAAATCCATCACATATTTATTCCTCTTTAGCTCTGAAGAAGAGTCATACGGACTCAAAACGTTAACTCTGTTTCTCTCTCCATAGATGCTGTCAGACCTGCTGAGTTTTTCCAGCATTTTCTGTTTTTGTTTCAGATTTCCAGCATCCACAGTATTTTGCTTTTATCTCTGTGTTTTCTGTTTTCATGTAAAGCAGTCTTTGGGAACCACAACAGAAGTTTATTGTAAGGGGAGGGGAATTGCGGCGGTTAATGCTTTTTAAAAAAGTTCCTTACATTAATAATATCCCAGGTGTCTTGTGTTGTTACCACAGTTTCAGTGGACATGTCAAACTGCAGCACTACAGCCACTTAAACTACAGTGCTCAGTGGAGGAAGTGCAGGCTTTGTCATTCCAAACTTGGGTTGTGTTCGAAGCAACATGTTAATATAATGAGAGGAGAAATTGCCATGTTAAATGGGTCAACTGATGTTCAGTAGCAGCACCCAAAACTGTTGGTCTGATTAGCCAGTCTTATGCTTAGGAATTCATTTTTAATCAAATATTCATGTTATCAGATATATTTAGTGAAAGGGTGATACTGAATTACCTTCTTGCCCATCATGTGTAAAATATAGCCCCAAGTTTGTCAAATTAGGAGCAGGAGTAGGCCACTCGGCCCCTCGAGCCTTCTCCACCATTCAATAAGATCATGGCTGATCTGATTGTAACTTCACATTCCTGCTTACCCCCAATAACCTTTCACCCCTTACTTATCAAGAACCTGTCTACCTCTGCCTTAAAGATATTCGAAGACTCTGTGTCAACCACCTTCTGAGGAAGAGAATTCCAAAGCCTCTCAACTCTAAGAAAAAGATTTTCCTCATCTCTGTCCTAAATAGGCAACCCCTTATTTTAAAACAGTGAACCCCCCTCTTTCTAGATTCTCCCACAAGAGGAAACATCCTTTCCAAATTCACCCTGTCAAGCCCCCTCAGGTCTATATATTTCAAGCAAGTCGCCTCTTACTCTTCTGAACTCCAGTGGCTCCAAGCCTAACCTGTCCAGTCATAATACCCATTCCAGGTATTAATCTAGTAAACCTTCTCTGAACTGCTAATGCATTTACATCTTTCCTTAAATAAGACCAATACTGTACACAATATTCCAGATGTGGTCTCACCAATGCCCTGCATGACTGAAGCATTACCTCCCTACTTTTGTATTCGATTCCCCTTGCAATAAACGATAACATTCAATTAGCTTTGCAAATGACTTGTGTCTGCGTACTAACCTTTTGTAATTCATGCACTAGGACATCCAGATCCCTCTGCAACCTCTCACTGTTTAGATAATAAGCCTCTTTTTTTATTCATCCTACCAAAATGGGCAACCTCACATTTTCCTAAAATGTTCTCTGTCAGATCTTTACTCATTCACCTAACTTATCGATATCCTTTTGTAGCCTCTTTTATGTCCTCTTCACAACTTACTCTCCTACCTATCTTTGTGCCATCAGCAAATTTAGCAGCCGTACCATCGATCCCTTCATCCAAATCATTTACATAAATTGTAAATAGTTGAGGCCTCAGCATTGATATCTGTGGCACATTACTCATCACATCCTGCCAACCAGAAAATGAGCCATTAATGCCAATTGTTTTCTGTTAGCCAATCTTCTATCCATGCCAATATGTTACCCCCCTACACCATGGGCTTTTATTTTCTTTTGATGAGTCACCTTATCAAATGCCTTCTGAAAATCTAAGTACAATACATGCGCCGGCTCCCCTTTATCCACAGCACCTGTGAAGCACCTTCACCTTCAAAGAACCCCAATAAATTGGTTAAATGTGATTTCCCTTTCACAAAGCCAAGCTGACTCTGCCTGATCATGATGAATTTATCTAAGTGCCCTGTTATAATGCCTTTAATAATAGCTTCTAATATTTTCCCTATGGCAGATGTTAAACTAACTAGCCTATGGTTTCCTGCTTTCTATAGCCCTCCCTTTTTGAATAAAGGAATTAGCTATTTTCCAGTCTTATGGAACCTTCCCTGAAAGTAATGAATTTTGGAAAATTAAAACCAAAGCATCAACTATTTCACTAGCCACTTCTTTTAAGACCCTAAGATGAAATCCATCAGGACTCCAGGGCTTGTCAACCCACAGTTCTAACAATTTGCTAAGTACCACTTCCCTGGTGATTGTAATTTTCTTGAGTGCCTCCACCTCTTCCAATTTCTGATTTATAGCTATTTTGGGGATGTTACATGTATCCTCTATAGTGAAATCTGATACAAAATATCTATTCAAATCCTCTCGATAGCTGGGAATGTTGGATGGAGAAACCAAGGGAGAGAGAAGGAAAGAGGATTGGTGGCCAATTATGGTGTTTTTACTTGTATATGGATCGACTGCCTTTTCCAACAATGTCTCCAAGAGTGCCCTCAAGTTACTTGCCTTTCATCATTAATCAGCCTGTCACTAAAAAAAAGTTTAACAGGAAACACCAGGAATTCAATCCAGAAAGTTTATTACTTCTCACAAAATACCCTATCCTTCAGAAAAAGAGAGAAGCTCCATACATAATATAAACATAATACTTCTATATATTTTTTGAAATAGGAGATTAGAACATTATTGAAATCTTTCAAAGGGGAATCTAATGAATATTTAATTTAGTGCAGTGTACTTGTGTAAGGAAAAGTAATATCTGCTTTATTGAAAAATCTGAACCATGATGTTAAAGGAGGTTGTGTCATGAAGCTATCCCTCTACTGTAGTGAAATGCACTCCAAAATGCATGTGCTTTTTACTCACATAGTGAGCCTCAAGTGCTCACCCTCTCTTCCTCACTGCGTAGAAGTCAAAAATGTCAAACATTAACTTTGAACTTCATAATAGGCTAATTCACTTGTGAATCTAGTGAATCCTCATCTTGATTTGACAGAAGGTCTCTGTTGGGGCAATAAAATGTTCCATTGGATGACTTTACCAAGCTTCGAATATTTCTCATTCTGTTGTGGAAGAAGTACTTCCTTGAAGATTGGAGGATAACATTTTATCTGAAGATCAGTACAGAAGCTCCAAATGGGATTTGTTTAGTGTAAGTCATTGTACTCGTTTACAGGACCCTAACTTGTCCCATGAATACTGGGCAGTACTCTACTGTCGGCTAAATTGAAGGTGAAAATATTAATCTGCATCTCCAACAAGAGTGTTCAAATGTCAACCCCTAGAAATGAACACCATCAAGTTGATGAAAGGAATCAAGAAAAGTCAAGCCTTTGTCTGACCCTCACCATTTGCTCTGTTCTTTCAGCATCTCCAGAACCCCAGTTAGGCCTATTTCAACTTACAGCCTTGGATTTCTTGCCCTTAAGGCAGTCACATCTGCAATTTAGTTTTGATCCATCAGGTCAAGTGTTTCCAAGATCTCATGGCAGAACCATCTTGTTTTTATTTGGCACCCTTGAGTTTCCTAATCCTAGCTTGGAGTTTCACCTTTCCTATGAGGTGCTTGTGTTGTAATTGTTACAACTGCAGAAATTGAGTTCAGCTCTCACTGCATAACTTAAGAGTTCTGGTGCATTGTAACAACAATTGATGAGGCTCAACGACAAACGAAAGCTTATTCTACTCTAGCTGTGCTGAATTGCATTCGCAATATATGCTTGTGGAGCCAGTCTATTGTGGATTTTTCTCAAGACTTGGTATATTGAGCCTTCAGGCAGACTGTTTGGACAAAATCAGAGTGAACCCACTTTGTTTCCTGACCTTACTTTTGTATATTTGCTGTACTTGGATGCCGAACAAAAGGACACAAAAGTGAAATAGCCTACCTTAGTATGATCATCGTAATTGTGAAACAACTCCTTGATGGATTAATGTGATAAACCTTACAGACCAGAATATATCCAGTTTGAAACTGAGTCTGTCTTAGCTGATCCTAGCAGTTGTGGGGCTAATCAGCTTCAACCATTCTCAACTGGGGATTAGGAAAATAAATTCACCAGTTCCCTCACTTTATTGCCTATTGAGCCTTTTTGGAAAATATGCATATGTGAATGTTGGATAAGAACAGAACTGGGTCAGTTGTGATGCCTGTGCAGTTTAATAGGCTCAAACATGAAGAGTTATCTTTTGGTTGAGGCAGTGGGAGGGCTGACAGTCTCTGTAGAATAGCAGGAGAAGGTAAAAAAACAGGTAGGGAGTCTGGTTTATAGGTGCAGTTTTGTATGTTGGAGATAGATTGTATGGTCTTTGGAGTGTAGTAAATGAATTGTTCAGTAGTTTTTCCCCTTGTTTGGGGAAAAACTAAAATAACCTTCCCTAAAGATTCCCTAAAATCTTCAACCCCTGCTGCAAACTTCGTTCCCTACGCACAAACTCCATCCCCCTCCCTTGTAAGTATCTGAAGCTGAACCAGATTTTGGCATCATGTTTGACCCTAAGTTGAGCTTCCTGCCACACATCCGCTTTCATAACATCACCTGACTGTACCCCTCGATTAATCTGTCTGCTCATACATGCCTTTGTTCCCTCCAGATTTAACTATTTCAACACTCTCTGGCCTGTCTGTCACATTCTACCCTCTGTAAACTTGTGTTCATCTAGAACTCTGCTGCCCGTAAACACCCATTCACCCATCGTCGTTATGCTTGCTGACTTACATTGGCTCCCGGTTTGGCAATGCTTCAGTTTTAAAATTCTCAGCCTTGTTTTCAAATCCTTCCATGGCCTTATTCCTCCTTAACTCTTTAATCTCCTCCAGCTCTACAACCCTGCACGATATTTGTGCTCCTCCCATTCTGCGCTGTTGTGCATCCCCGATTTTAATCACTCCACTGTTGTTGGCCCTAATCTTTGAGGTGTTCCCTCCCCATCTCTCTACCACTCTTTAAAGCCTGTCACTTTGATCAAGGTTTTAGTCATTTTTTCTAGCGGCTTGGTGTTAAATTTTGTTTGGTAGCAAGTGCTTTAGAATGTTTTACAATGTTATAAGTGTTATATAAATGCAAATTGTTAATGCTTTGCCAGTTCATACTGTGCATGGAGGATAAAATTGCATTTAAAGAGTGAAGAAAACTCTTATCATGGCATGGATACCTTTTTTTCCCTTAATGGCACAATAAATACCCAAAATAGGAAAGTACAAGAAATGAAAAACGCAAAATTAGTAATTGGTTGGATTGGATTAAATTGCAATAATCTTTTAATGTGAAGTAAGTACCTATTTGATATCTGCATCAATACAGAAGTCTCCCAAGGTCATAACCTCGGGGGATCCTCCTGTGCAGCTGGTTACTAAGGAGTTAACAGCCTTCAGTAGGATATAGTGGATATCCTGAATCATACAAACACAACCGGTGTTGTTGCTATTTCCAGTTAACAGAAAGCTTCATGGCATTGTGCACAGAGGAGGTTGCTTCTCTTCTCTACTCAAGGTAGATCATAGCCCAGACATTGAAGGCTATCTGAAATATTTGTTGTCAAAGATCTGTTGATCTAAAGAATGCAAACATTTAGCTTTTTTTTGCTGTCTCCAGCAGCTTTGCAAATTGGCTCAAATTAACTTGATTAGTGGGGAAAATTACAGGCGAGACTTTTCCTATTCAGCTTATTGCATGTTCTCGAGGTTCTGATAGATTTGGGAACTTGCCACATGGGGGAAATGGTTACTCCTGATTCTAGCTGGGCTGGCTTAGAGTGCTATTACCCTGAGCAGGGTTAATTGCTTTGACATAATAGTGCAATGATTACTTTCTGTACCAGGCCTTTTTGCTATTCTCCTTTTTGCTTTTTGACGCTAAGTTCTCATTTTGCATGCTCCATTTTTAAAATATCATTCTTAAATTCTGGTCATTTACAAGTGGAATTATAACTTGTGTCCCAGACTCTATGGTACAGCATGCTTGTGCATCAGTTGTTGGCAGTTCAATTTTCAGTTGCATTAAGCAGTTAAGTGGTTCTCCCATGCTATGTAGTCTGGCAGAAGAGAACTTTCATCAGTAGCTACCTATTCTGACTGGCTGCTGTGTGGAATGGAGTGGGGTGGAATGCAACATTTAATATATTCCAAGTGCGCTTCAGCGTTCTTATATCCCACTATTTTTGGGTAACCATGATCATCTATGAGGTGCAAACCAGTACCTTCCCATTCCCTTCTCAACCTGGCCTGCTCTTTCATGATCCCATGAAGGGGTAATACTATCAGATTACTTGACTTCTATTTATGAACTTCCACCAAACACAGCCCAGCAGGTAACTCCATGTTGAGGGCTGGGCAGAGGTGGCGGCAGATTAACACACTCCTCTTGCTCAGTGCTTGAAGTTTGTCTCGTTTGCCTTCGCTCTGCTTGACGCAGCTTTTATACCTTTCATTTTGTTCTGATCTTGACTCTTAGCCACCGTCTCAACGTACCCACTGGTTGTGACTTTAATTAAAGCTCCAAGGCTTTTGTTTAAATTTGTCTTTGAGATGTGGGAACTGCTGGCAAGGCCAGCATTTATTGCTCATCCCCAATTGCCCTTGGAAAGTGGTTGGTGAGCCACCTTTTTGAACCTCTGCAATCCTTGTGGTGCTGGTACACCACAGAACTGTTAGGGAGAAAATTCTAGGACTGACCCAGTGACAGTGAAAGTCCAAGTCAGGAATGTGTTTGGCTTAGAGGTGATGTTGTTTCCATAGATCTGCTGCCTTTTTCCTTCTAGGTGGTAGAGGCTGCAGGTTTGGAAGGTGCTGTTAAGGGAGGCTTGGCGAGTTGCTGCAGTGAATCGTGCAGATGGTATACTGCTGCCAAGGTGTGTCGGTGGTGGTGGAGGGGGTGAATGCCTAAGGTGGTGAATGTGGTACTGATCAGTAAGCTGCTTTGTCATGGATAGTGTCATGTTTTTTGAGCATTGTTGGAGCTGCACTCATCTAGGCAGTGGAAAGTATTCCATCAACTTATGACTGGTACCTTGTAGGTGTGGACAGGCTTTGGGGAGTCAGGAGACTAGTTATTTGCTTCAGAATTCCCAGCCTCTGACCTGCTCTTGTAACCACGTATTTATATGGCTGGCCCAGTTCAGTTTCTGGTCAGTGGTTAAACCCACCTCCCCTCCCCACCCCACCCCACCCCAACCCAACCCAAGATTAAGATGGTGGAGAAGCCAACAATGGGAATACCATTGAATGTCAATGGGGGAGAAGTTAGACTCTCTGTTGTCTGTTGAAGCACACAAATGCAGTATGTGCTGGTTAGGGTTTTAAGTACAGGTCAGGATCACCTCCCAAATGCTATAACATTGGGTGAAAATTTGATAATGTTCCACATTGCACAGCTGGATGATTCTGGAGGTGGAGAGCTACTGTAATGTGCAATTCTGGAGAGAGGAGTTGCACTGTAATGGGCAATTCTGGAGAGAGGAGTTGCACTGTAATGGGCCTTTCTGGGGAGAGGAGCTGCATTGTAATGGACAATTCTGGGGAAAGGAGCTGCACTGTAATGGGCCTTTCTGGGAAGAGGAGCTGCACTGTAATGGGCAATTCTGGGGAAAGGAGCTGCACTGTAATGGGCTTTTCTGGGGAGAGGAGCTGCACTGTAATGGGCCTTTCTGGGAAGAGGAGCTGCACTGTCATGGGCCTTTCTGGGGAGCGGAGCTGCGCTGTAATGGGTCTTTCTGGGGAGAGGAGCTGCACTGTAACGAACAGTTCTCTGGGGGGAGGAGCTGCATCAAAATGGGCAATTCTAGGGAAAGGAGTGCACTGTATTGGGCCTTTCTGGGGAGAGGAGCTGCACTGTAATGGGCCTTTCTGGGGAGAGGAGCTGCACTGTAATGAACAGTTCTCTGGGGGGAGGAGCTGCATCGAAATGGGCAATTCTAGGGAAAGGAGCTGCACTGTATTGGGCCTTTCTGGGGAGAGGAGCTGCACTGTAATGGGCCTTTCTGGGGAGAGGAGCTGCACTGTAATGGGCCTTTCTGGGGAGCGGAGCTGCACTGTAATGGGCCTTTCTGGGGAGAGGAGCTGCACTGTAATGGGCCTTTCTGGGGAGAGGAGCTGCACTGTAATGGGCCTTTCTGGGGAGCGGAGCTGCACTGTAATGGGCCTTTCTGGGGAGCGGAGCTGCGCTGTAATGGGTCTTTCTGGGGAGAGGAGCTGCACTTTAATGGGCCTTTCTGGGGAGCGGAGCTGCACTGTAATGGGCCTTTCTGGGGAGAGGAGCTGCACTGTAATGGGCCTTTCTGGGGAGAGGAGCTGCACTGTAATGGGCCTTTCTGGGGAGAGGAGCTGCACTTTAATGGGCCTTTCTGGGGAGCGGAGCTGCACTGTAATGGGCCTTTCTGGGGAGAGGAGCTGCACTGTAATGGGCCTTTCTGGGGAGAGGAGCTGCACTGTAATGGGCCTTTCTGGGGAGCGGAGCTGCGCTGTAATGGGTCTTTCTGGGGAGAGGAGCTGCACTGTAATGGGCCTTTCTGGGGAGAGGAGCTGCACTGTAATGGGCCTTTCTGGGGAGCGGAGCTGCACTGTAATGGGCCTTTCTGGGGAGAGGAGCTGCACTGTAATGGGCCTTTCTGGGGAGAGGAGCTGCACTGTAATGGGCCTTTCTGGGGAGCGGAGCTGCGCTGTAATGGGTCTTTCTGGGGAGAGGAGCTGCACTGTAATGGGCCTTTCTGGGGAGAGGAGCTGCACTGTAATGGGCCTTTCTGGGGAGCGGAGCTGCACTGTAATGGGCCTTTCTGGGGAGAGGAGCTGCACTGTAATGGGCCGTTCTGGGGAGAGGAGCTGCACTGTAATCAGTTGAAAGGTTTGCAATACTTCAGGAATAATTAAAGGCCTGTTCCTTTTTCCTGGTATGAACTCAATGAGTTGAAAGGCCTCTCCCTGTACCATAAAGACTCTCTTTAGCAATAGTAGTAGGTTAATGAGCTGTGTGCTGCTGTCACATTGTTGTCCTTCAATTGTACACCTTTACAGATCCAGCATTTCCATTGGCTTTAGCCTACATTGCTTGCAGGAATGTAATAGTGTCTCAAACATCAACACAGACTCAATCCAAATGCATGTTAAAACAAAAGTAAGTTTCCATGCAGATTTTATCCAATACAGCATCTTGAAAAGAAATTCATTGAAGAGCGTTTTTAAAAATTGGAAGGCAATAATTGTTCAGTGGTAAATGCTGGTTGTAGGATTAATCACCGAGTGGACTCTGGGGCTTCCTTTACTTTGCACCTCTTTCCCCTGCCTCCAAATACCTGGCTTGATGCATGGATGAGGAGTGACTGAGTATGTGTGTTTGTGTGAGAGCTGTGTGATTGGGAGTGGTGCATCTTTCTGCTTTGCAGTCATTGAGGGTTTCTTAGTCAGATAGGACATCACCTATAATACAGAGCTCTCGCCCTAGCTCCCTAACCCATCGCCCATCCCCCAGCTGTCGAGCATCTTTACCAATCCTTGCCCTCCAAGAGCAGGCCCTAATAGTAATATGACATTTCCATTTCCACAGCACCCTCTAAAGAAACTTGCAGGCAGTCAGTGCTAAATTTGAGAGCCTTTAATTTGTGCTGTGGGCTCACGTCCACTGGGAACTAGGTTGAGACCTGCCAGAATCTCAAATTAAAATTAGCAATCAAACTGTGGAAGGCAGGGTGGTAACTGAATCTTAATTTCATTTTGGACAACAGAGCACCCAGTCAAGTTAGGAACCTGTGAGTATTGTGGAGTGACACTAACCACGGGTGTAGGCCTCTCCAACCACATGCGTGGCCATCTGAAATCTGGATTGAAAAGGAAGTTACCGAGTCTGTCTCAGTTTGAGGAACTCCACGAAAAGGCTGAACCTGCACTCACCGACACATGTGAGACCCTTTGGCTTTGTCTAACTTAACCAAAAACAAACTAAATGTGAACTTTGACAGTGCTGAAGAGAAAACTTGTTAAATTGAAATGCACTGTAAAGGAAACTGTGTGATTATACAATGCTGTGATCCAGACACAAAGTTAATCCCCTCCCTAATGAAGTTGAGCCTCCATTTCATTGACATGCTTGAGAATGCAAAGCCTAACCCTAGAAGTTCAGGACTAGTTGCAGCTTTTGCTTGCTTATGTATAAGTTTTGTTTTGCTTTAATTTGCACGTGAGTGGATTGTATTTATTGTACCTTCTTTTGTTCTCGCACTCTTTCCCCTGTGTAGAAACCGAGCCATGGTGTATAATTCATTGTAATGTGTAAGTAAGCCTATACCGGTATGAGATCAAGCCCCGTTTGCATGCGGTTTGGCAACTTAGAAAACCCTGCATAACATTCACCTCGCAAGCATAACTTTCAGAGTTCAACAATTTCAGGGAAAGGTTGGTTAAAAGTAGAAGGACTGAACTGCGCTGATTCACTCTTCTCCTGTTTAGAGCGTAACTTGTAATTAAAAACTACGTGTAGCACTGAATGTGTAAAAGACATGTTATGGAATATAATTGATAAATGACATTTCTTTTATACCCACCTGATTCATGGCAGATGTGAAATAGTCCCTGCATCCTATCGGTGAGTGCAGTTAAACCCTCTAAATGGTTGTGTGCATGGACCAGAGGAAAATCGTGCCCTAACCATGCCACCTTTCCAGAAATCAGACTTTTTTTCCTCCCAAAACTCAGTAATGGAAGTAGCCAATTCTGTACATCTTAAAACTCTTGAGAGGTGCAGTAACTCAATATCTTCCTGCACAGATTGATTGAATATAGTTGGCATTCACATGTTGGAACATTACTCTCCGATTTAAAGCATATGCAGCTTGAAGAAATATGTCCACTGACTCTTAAACAGATGTTGGGTCAGGCATTTAGCAATGGGCGCTTCCTTGATTATGACATGACATTTCTCATTCCTTATGCCTTTAAGCACCACTACATACAGGAAGATAAACCTCTATGCCATCATAAGCAGTAGATTTCTTTAGAAGTAATTTTGGAGTTTTTATAAAGCAGTGTGATCTTTGGAGGGTTTAATTGTACTTGCAGATTACAATTGTACTTACATCTGAAGTTATTCTTGAGAACATCTTCCTGACAGTTTAAGGAAGATTGAAATGGACATGACTTTTATGCATCGAATGAGACAGCAAGCTAACGACTTCTCTTTCGTGTTCAGACTACGAGCGTAAGCAGCATAAACCAGTGGTATGTACAGAGAACGTGTCACCAAAGCGCGAGGAAGGGAAGGAGCCAAAGACGTTCAGGCCAAAATCAGAGGAGCCAAGACCTCTCCGAGTTAGACCTGTGATCTTTCCGGTGCCGAAACCTGAACCCCTCTCACTGGTGAAGTTTATAGGAAACATCTACACTCTGAAATGCAGGTAAGTGTCCCAGGCATGCGATGGAATATGTTTACCTGTGATATGCTGTGGGAAATTTGAGCAGGCTGTTTCTGTATATATTAGTTCTTGGCGATGTAGCCTTGGCTGCATTGATTGCCCACTCCAAATTCCCTGAGAAGTTGGTGTTGGACTTTGGAACCACTACAGTCCTGTAGGGGTGGCACTCCCATAATGTATTGGGTAGTGGTTTCCAGGGATTTAAGCCATGCATGTCCATGTCAGGATGGTGTGTGGCTTAGAGGGGGATGTGGTGATGGTAGTCTCACAACATAGCTGCTCTTGGCCTCCTCCGTGGTAGAGGCTGCAGGGGGCGAAGTCCTGTCGGAATAACCTTGGTGAGTCATTGCAGTGTATCCTCGTGCAGCGGATGGGTGTTAGCCCAGTGTTGGGGGTAATTGAATATTGTAGGTGTTCTGGTTCAGTCAGTGCTGATAGTACTCCTGTACCTCATCCAATTACACATTTTTCACAATAGAGTCTACACTTTGTCAGCAGACTGCTAGATTTTGGAGGGCATCTTGACTGAGCCTATTGCCCACAAGTACTCAGCCTTCCGTAGATAATAACTGGGTGGCAGTTAGTAACAGGGACCTTGACAGATCTCCTTCCACTCCTAGTCATATGTCGCTGAGGCCATTTTAAGCAGCCCCCACACCCACTCCATGCCACTGCTGAAAGCTGCCAGACTGTACAACTCAACATTGCAGAAGGCACTATCTCTAGCCCTAGAGCAGTTTAATTATGAGTTGCTGTCATTCCGCTGTCCCATGTTAATTGTATATTAATTGCATGAATCTAGGCATGTGGTGGACACTGATTGGGGATTCACTTGTGCCCCCGTAAATAGACATGGACTGAAACCGTGGTTGTTGGGTTTGGAGGTGCATGCTTTCAATGTGTAACTCTGTACATAAATGTTTATGAAAGTGTGTTCAGGTTGGCTGCAGTTCTACCCTTCACCAAATGGTTTCCTGGAGTAGGACACTGAAGTTTGTTTGAAGATGAAAGCAGCGTTATATGACGTGGGGCAAAATGGGGAGCTGGGTTTTGTGTAAACTGAACAGATGTTAACAGTAAGAACGTATTACTGCTGTATATGGTTTTTACTCCCAATTCTGGATAAATCAAGCAGTTTGATTACAGCTAAGTGGAAGTTTAAATGACAATACCATTGTCACAACCTTGTCGTGAGGCTTGCATGGACAACCTTGCTTTGACTGAAGCTTGGCTCCTGGCTGGTGACACTGTGCCCATTATTGAGGTTTCACTATCTAGTTTGACTTTCCACCACCTGTTCTGTCCAAACCAACACGCAGGTGGAGTGCGCCTTATCACAACATGGATGAGGTAACTAAGGAAAAACTGGAGACGGTAGCTTATTTTTAACCAAAGAAATGAATTATTGGATCAGCAGCTTCTGATGCATCTTTGTTCCTGGACAGATTTTGCGATGTGGAGTTCCATGGTCCCCTCTCAATTCAGGAAGACTGGGTGAGACACCTGCAGCGACACATCCTGGACATGAACTTCCCAAAGGCAGAGGCTGCCCGCGAAGAGATCTGCGTGTCCACTGAGACGGGAAAATAGGCTGAATCCATTGCCCGTGTGGATATGTGGGTACGTTGTGGCAGATCGTCCATTGAAATCTCTTGCGAAGACACAACTCGATTTATGTTCTAGTTTAGTGAAGTTTGGAAAGATTCTTCTTTGCCTTGAGCGTTTAAACCTCTGTGTAGTAATGAAAGTATCTGCCTTACGTGGGTTTCCTTAGAGTAATTCCGCATTCGCCTCGTACAGTTAGAATATTATAAAGAACAACTTAGCCCTGATTAATTTCGTAAGTCGCACTTCAGGGGGAGTGGCACTGCATGGGGAGGGGTGCACAGCGTTGTAATTGGGCATTTATGTAACCTGAAGCAAAGGCATGGTTTGATTACGATCCATTTGGTGCCACCATTGCACTCCCAGGCAATGGATCAGTGCATCAATCCATGCCTTGGGAGACGAGGGGAGAAGGAAATCAGAAGGCAGATTGATGAAAATTATTTTAAAATTCCTTTTTTCAACCTTGTGCCACTTTTTAAAAACACTTTACCCAGCTGTAGAGAGTAAAACTATTAAGTGTTTCCCCTCATCATCATCGTCATGGATAGCAGGAAAAGAGAAAAGGGACCACATGCAGGTTGCTGCTGAGCTGCAGATCATTGCATGAAGGCAAAAATGAGTGACTGTGAGCAGAAGGTTTGGACATAATGCACTTCTATGTACTGTGAAACCGCGGGATCGCAAATCTTACTGGCCTAACCTTGGGCTGTGTGTCACCCAAACCTGCGGGGTAGTGGCGCAACTGTACAAGGCTGGTTTGGTATAATATGATATGCGCTGACCTTTGCTGATGGGGTGGTTACCTTGCATGCTGCCAGCCTGTAGTCGCAGATCGGAGGTGAGCACTGCAGCAGCACAGCCCAACACGGAACCAATAAGCAGGAAATTCAGAGCTGGTGCACCAGCATCTACAGGATTAATGTGTCAGTTGGGACCCTTCTTATTGGTTCATCAGCACAGCGCCGACTGGCGATATCTATTTCGACACCTTCTGGGGAAAGAGGAGCTCGGACCACATCGAATCTTTTAAAACTTCCCAGCTCAGCAGGAACATTGTCCTGTTGGGTGATCAGAGAGCTGCTGCTTTCTGTTCTGAGTATTCAAGGTTTTTATAACAGTAACACTGCAGTTGATACAGTCTCTCCACGCTCTCGCCAAGTGGACGAGTATAATGCCCGCATGTAGGTCGAGCCATGTCCTTCAGTAGCGCAATTTCAATGGGCATGTAGCTTGGGGATGGATAGGACAGTCATGAGTCTGAGAGGGCAGTTTATTCCTCTAACTCCAAGAGCTAAATCTGCATTTTTTTCAGTAACAAGTTTATAACTCCATCCTGTTGGATGTTTCATAGCGTTTAGTTGCTCTTTTAATATTTGACGAAGGACCTGTTTTTAGAAATGCTTAGGTCACAAAGTGGCAGGACATCACATAAAAATGTAAGTGTATGTTATAGTCGAACTGTAAAGATGTTTTTTTTTTCCTTTCATCCTCTCGTATGTGCTAGGTGATGGTTGATTTTTAGCAAAGTGTGAAGCAGGTTTTGGAATCTTTGGTCATGTTCCCTTTCACACCTGAGAATCTCTTGGCATCTTGTGGTCTGACCAGCCGTGAATTGAAGCGGGTGGTGGAAGATGCCGCTTCAGGGCAGTTGGGCCCCAGAGGCTGTGCAGCCCCTGCGGACACCACACTCTCACCACTGCCTCAATAAACACTGTCTGGGCTACTTGCCTCTAAATGATAACACTTCCAAGTGTCCTTCCTGCTGCTGCGATAGTGCACCAGTCACTGGTTCTCTGCAAACCAGATATAGCTGTGGGGAGGAAGGGGAAGGAGGTCTTCTCAAGGCTGCTCACTAGGAAGATGCTCGTCAAACTCAAATTCTTCTCTTCCCCCTCCACTCCCCACCGAAAAAACCCTGTCTGTCTGGACGGCCCCCTCTTTTGGTTTGAAAGCAGAGCACAAAAGGCCGTTTGTTTTTATTGAAACTGTTCAATTTAAAACTTATTGTTTGTGGTCACTTTCTGTTTTCAGTGTTGTGATGTGAGTCTATGCATCTAATGCAATCAGACTCCCTGTGACCAAAAAAAAATCTTGTTACCTGTTTGTTCCTGTGACTATGTATTGTTGTAACATGGAGTGTAATGAAATATACCTTCATAACCAAAGGTGCTATGAGATTGGTTGCTAGGTATCCCAGAATAAGATTTCATTTTGAGAATGGACTGCTGTGTCAACACATGTACAAAAGCTCCTTGGCTGAACTGGTGGAAATTCAAACTGTACCCGTTTAAATCCACTTTCAGCGTTCATTTGTGTAGATATAGTTTTAATTTTGTTTAATTTTTTGTGTACTGATGTCAATGCGCTCCAGGAAAGATCACATTTTATGCATTTTAACATCGTGTGATGCTGTTAATTCATTGTCTGAAACCGCTACCATCACTGCCAAACCTGTCACCATCAGTGCTTCTTCCTCGTGTTACATGCTCCCTCCAAATGTTCAGCACTTGCCCAGAGAGACCTAACCCATCATTGTAGAACTGGGAGCTTCTAGCAATTCCGATGGACGTGGCCTATGCAGATCTGAACATGCCCACCATCAAGTTGTATGAAATCCTAATGACAGCCCTGAAAACCTTGTCTGAGCAAACCCTGGGGTTTCAGTTGCTTACAGGAAGACGCCTCCCTCCGCACACCACCCCCCAAGTGAGTTGATGTGATTGTGTACATGGGGAGCATGCATTGCGGAGTTGGATACAGTTCTTAACAGGATTAGATTTGGGTTGCATTCCTAATATTGAAAATCCAGATTAAGGTGAGTCTCTCTGAGAAGTGCAAAGCCATGTCCTGCCAGAGTCACTGTCCATGGAAAATGTGTCTTCTGGAAACACCAAAACGCACCTCAGGAGTTGGTTTCACTCGGCACCTCTGATCACAGTGAGCTGTTGCTGGGGATGGCAAATGGCTGCTCTGTGGGTGCTCATGTTGAGCTAGTCGTTATGGTCCTGATCACAACGAGGAGATGTACTGAGTTACGGTCCAGCAGTTGAGAAAAGGTGGGCATTAAATTGTGCTGGGTAGTAGATTACAAGTCTCTGGTTATTGCTGCAAAACCCTTACATTCGTTGACCATTGGCCACTGAAGTATTCGCAGTGTGTAGGTCTAAAATACATACCCAGGGTGAGTGGCTTATTAATGAGAGCGAGAACACACTTGGCAGGGAAATGGAAAGTCATTTCTACTGAAGTTCCAGGTAATACAATGAAGGGTTTGCCCTCCTAACAGTTTGATTGTCAGCAGCCCACTGGGGTAGTTCATTTGACATTTTAAAGTATGCTGGAAGCCTCTTGTGCCCTTATCCTTGAATTTACTAGGTTGTAGGGGATTTATTTAAGCTTCCCTCCCCTTACTATATAGTGACTGGTCTGATCACTGAATTCAGTAGGGCTTTAAGCTGTTTAACATGCCTTTGCTTAACTTTAACTTCCAGCACCCCACCTACATTTCTTCAATATGAGTAAGCACATAGGAGATAGCAGGTTGAAGATTAAACAGTGACATTGTGTTTCAGAGAACCATGCAGAACAGGAGGAGGCCATTCTGACCTTCATGCCTATACCAGCTCTTTTGAAAGAGCTCTCCAATTGGTCCCACTCCCTTGCCCTTTCCCCTTAACCCTGCAAGTTTTCCACCATCAAGTATTTATTCAATTCTCTTTTGAAAATTGCTACTAAAGTTTCAGTGGTCAGTGTCTGAAATGCTGTAGGAATGACTAGTTAATTCCTCCCAAACTTTAAAAGAACCTTCAGGGTAGTTGGCGTTGACTGTTAATATTGGTTTTGAGGGTTGAAGCATTTGCGCAGTTCATCACTTAACTGCAGAGGTGAACCCTGTGACTGAGCTGGCAAAGCTCAGACTTAATTCTGATGAAGAAAGCACCATCTTACAACCAACTTAGAAAAGGATCGTTCATGGTCATTTTTCTAAGAGTCTGAGAGGAATTTTAAAAGAATATTTTGGAAATCTGAATACTGTGTACAGTTTCTTAGAGCTGGATGGTACCTCTAGTAGTGGTTGATGTGCTCGTATTTTGCTGCAAGTTTCTTATTGTTTTATTGATGCAGTGGAAACTTTTTAAAATGCTTACTATTCCTTGTACTATAACCTGATGTTCTCGCATGTATTATGAAATATTATTGATTCTCATCTGTGTTTGTATTTTAACCTGATCTTTTTTTTAATACAAGCGTTACCACAGTACGAATGGGATTTGCATTTTATGCAGCTTTCAATTTCTTTGTGCTCATACCAAGATCTTTCAGAGGTAAATGTTTGTCTCTTGTTTCAGGGTCCTGATTTTAAAGTTTCTTTACTGCAATACCAGTGCTGCCATTTCACCATCTGCTGGCAGAAACATGACACTGCATGGCCTGTGCCTGAACGGGGAGAGGGGGTGGGGTAAACACTCTTATGAATGCTGTGGTATTTCAGAAAGAACATTTGTTCATTCCTTCCTTACTCTCCTCGCCTTAATTGTAGCAAGTAGATGTAGGGATTAGTTTGCAAGCTGTGGTAAGTACATGGGATTGTGTGATAGGTGGTGCTAGTTTGTGGGGTGCAAGATGGTGTTGCAGGCAACTTGGGGTCCAGTGGGCTCCAATTTAATGGGCTGGCTAACAAGTAAGTTGGTAACTTTTAGCAAAGACAAATGATCAAAACTGACCTGAAAAGTAACAAAGATGCTTTATGTTCAGGCATAGGGGATTTTACCATTAATCTAGAGGTCAACATCAACCCTTTTGATAAAAATGAGTCCAATGGTAATATGTAATACCTGTTTTTTAATCACTGTATTAAACAAATTGAGAACCTGCCTTTTAGTCAGAGAGAGGAGTTTAGGGAGGGTATTCCCAGAGCATGTGGGTGTCTGGCAGCTGACGGCTGGTGTAGCAATTAAAAATCTGGGAAAATGTATCCTAGAGTTAATCTTAAGAGTTAATTAGTACTCAGTCAAGATGTTATGTGACTCAACATCGGTTTGTAGAATTTTGCTGGGCTCCGCAGAGCTGCACCTTTTATGTGTCAACCATTTATCATTTCTGAAAAACAAGGGGTGTGTGTGCAAGGGCATGGAACTCTACACCAACAATCCAGATCAAGGCACAGAGCATCTTGTCGGAGTAAATTCCCAAAAGAGGACAGACAGTAAATATAATCATTCTTCGTCAGAGTTTATGGTAACCTGCGTAACTGGAAAATCATAAGGATATCTCTCGCCTAGCTTGTCAGCTTCCTCTAATGGTTCATTGGGTAAATCACCCTGTGGTGTCCTGCAGGCCAGAAGGGTTCTAGATTTAATTCCCAGTCTCTGTTGAACAAGCTAATCTCGGTCATTATTCCGGTTACAGTTCCTGCTCATGGCCACTGAAAAATGAGTTGTGGATGTTGGCTGAGAACAGGATTTGCGTCACCGTTCCTCACAGTTCAGTAACTGTCTAGCTTTAAACATTGCATGAGGTGTGGGACAGAATGTAGGAGCTTATGAAATTCAGTACAACAAAATTGAGCACATTCAAGATGATTGGGAAACTGGATGGAAAGGAGACTTTTTTTTCTCTAATCCAGGTAGAATAGCCCCTCTTCCAGTTGAAATATTTTTCCTGCCATCACAGGAACTGTTAGCCAGTTACAGCAGTGGAAAATTGTGGGTTACTAAATGGTGTGGAATCTGTGCTAGTAATTCAATGGGAGTGCTCTTAGTGCAACTGCTTTCCCTGGTCTTTCCCACCCACACCCAAGTTAACTGGACACCATTAAATCACTTCTATGCCAAGGTACAGTGATCTGATTCTTGAGAGCTTGATCTGAAACTCTTCCTGTGCACACTGAGCTGGGAGTAAAACCTGGGAATTGGAGGCCAAACTGATGACCCATCATCTGGAACATCCGAAATGAGTCTGTTGGAAAGTCTGAATGCACAGCTGTGAATCTTCGAACTGCATAGTCTTGTAAATATTTCCCCACCCCTTGCTCTTCGTTTTCTTCAGTTGCCTTGTGGTTGTAGAATTAATTTGTAATTTACTGATAATTCTCCTTTCATAAGCTGGTGGAGCCTGTGCAGGATTGCCGAAGTGATGTAGTGTGGCACAGATGGTGAGAGGTTGGGTTGCTTAATCTATCAGCCTGGCGATCTCCAGTGACTCAAAATTACCAAGGAGCTTTAAGGAGTTATTTTCACTAAATTACCTAACCCCTGTCACAAATAACCCATCTGTGCTTCATTGGCCGTTGACTCCTTTCTGGGAGCATTAAAGTGAGCAACCCAGTACACAAACACAGAAAAAAAAACCTGCAGTTGCCAGAATACTCAGGCCGGCCCCCATCTGTAACTCATTCAGATTAACATTCAGGGTTCTCGAGTGCTGGCTATTGAAGGGGGGAGGGAGGTTGGAGAAACACACCCAGAAAGTTAACCTGCCTTTTCTTATTACAGACGCAAACTAGTCAGCCTTGTGTTTCCAGCTTGTATTGCTGCTCCAATAGAGATGGCTGTTATAGAGTACTTTCATACATGCATATGTTGCTATGTTTTGCAGACTGACACTTTGACCTAGAAACCGATTGGAGCCGGGGTCTTGCTTTTTTCAAACCCTTACACTGCAAATTTTACAGTTTGTTTTTACAATGGCATGTGGCAACTCCCATTGAATAGCCTAGCAGACATGTCTGAATATCATTGCTCCCTTGAAATTTCTGATTTCCCCCTGCCAAAATGGGAGTCATAGGTTACATGCTGAGCTGAACTTGAATGGAGCCATAAGCAGGACTTGATAGCGTGTTTGATCAGAGCACATCAGCCAAGATTGTGGTTTGCCAAATTGCTGTTTCGGAAGAAATCCTGAGCGGTCAGATTTCCTCTCTTTGAAGTTCAATTTTAGGATGTGGAGGCTATCTTATTTGGGGAATTGGCATCAACTGTGATTTGGTCTTCTATTCGTATTTCTTTGGGGGCAGGGAAATCTGTTTTTCAGTGTCAATGAAATGTAGCCTGCATGTAAATATTAATCAACAGTTCATTTTCTGATGAGCTATTTTTGTGGTTGCATTTCAAAGCTTTCCTGTATTTGTGAGTGATGTCCAGCCCATTCTATTATTACCTCTCTAAATATTGTTTTAAAAAAATTGTCAAACCTGCTTTTGTATAGATGTATTTTGTAGGTTGAAAGTCACTTTTACACTTGGAATTCTAATTCATGGTCTTAAATGAAGTGTTTCACTGATGCCAGCTATATGAGGATGCTAAAGACAAGCTTTTTTATATAGAAGCAACAATGCCCAGCATAGAACAAAGATCTCTAAAATAGATAAAACAGGCATAGGCCTGATATTAGCCATTGCATCGAGGTCTTGTTTTTTAAAATAATTTTAGTTGCAATTTTGTAAAATAGTTTTGACCTGTGGCTTATGCTTTCCTGGAGTCATTTGTAGTACTTAAAACAATTTGTGATGATAGAATATAGTCCCATCATAGAGGGTAGTTAAGACCCAAGAGTCATGAGCCAGATGGAAGACCAGTAAATGGAGCAGCTGTGGCAAGGAAACTATGTCCGCTGTCAAGATATGACTAAGATAAACTCCCCTGCTGGTGTATTCTGTACAGGCAGCTGAAGTATAGAAGTTCTTGCCTCCAAATGTGGTTGCTAGAATATAAGCTGTCAAGAAGCACATGAACACTTAGGATTTATTGTCCTTGCTTTCTGTATGTGCATGTGGTGTTATTCTTATAGGTAAGTTGTTTTTTCCCTCTTGGCCTCTAGGAGGTGCAGAAGCTTCTCATTTCAGTTGCTTACAGAGCAAATCCTTCAGTGACTTGAAGCACAGATACTTCCATTCTTCAGCACAGTGTGATGTAGCTAGGACTTGGTATTACCTTAAATCCATCTTCATTCAGTATTACCCTCCACAGTAGGTGTGTGTTTGGTATTGGGGAGCCATCACTATATCTGGATGGTATACTGAATGATTTTCTCTACATATAAACATTTTCCAAGCAGGGTACAGTAAGATGTGTTAATCCTAATTAACTGGCTTTTCCCCCTCCCCTTGGGTCATTCAGTTAGATTACTAACAGCGGAGGTTAATCATTAAGATACTTTGTTTTAAAGTTTGATATCCAAAACCAATGCCCAACAGCTATGGTGAAATTGTGTTGAAGCTTCATTAAGCTTTTTAATACAACCTTTAAACTCTACTGCTGCTTACTTTATCCTGAGCTGTGCAGGTTCTGTTGCTGGGGTTAGTGGAACACACTTGTAATGAGGTAAACACTGCGTTATTATTTTTTAAAATATGTATACTTGATTGCACACAGCCATAAAGGACTGTATTTACTGATATTTGTACTTGGGAGTTGTTTATAAATTTAGATGACAAAGCTTCCAAGAAATTTGTGTATATGCCCCATTTTGATTCAACTTTCCACACTAATTTTTTTGGTTCTTAAACTGTTGAGGTTAACATACCAAACTGGAAGCTGGTGCCTCAGAGCTACAAACTTACTGCTGTACATGTTACTGAAGGTTGTGTATCCATTTACCCTAAATAAACAATGAAATATAAATTGGTTTGTATGTGGTTATTCTTATAGGTAAGTTTTTTTTCCCCCTCTTGGCCTCTAGGAGGTGTGGAAGCTTCTCATTTCAGTTGCTTGCAGATCAATTCCTTCAGTGACTTGGAAGCACATACTTCCTTCCATTCTTTAGGACTTGGTGAATTTTTTTTTAAGTTAGATGTTATGCACATCCACACCACTTGATTGCTAACCTGCTGAAGAAAGTTTCTTAGCAGTTACAAGGGTTCCTACTTCAGCTGTTACATAATCAGGAAAGGATTGGGCTGTCCTTGTACAAGGTGCTTACTAGCTAAGCAAGTTAGCACTGACTACCTGGTGAAAGAAGAGCCTAACAGGTTAGAGACTCTGGCATTGTGTAGCTACTATCATATTACTTACTAATTTATACATGCAAAATTGTAATTGTTGGTTGGGTGTAGGTTCTACAGCATCAGGGAAGATACATATCTTACTAAATATCTGGCAAGGCAAATAAGGAATGAACTGCTCTATTTGCAACATTTCTCCTAGACTAATCTTGGACCCTGTCTTACCATGACAACGACATCTGTTATTGACCCACAACCAAAAGACCAATGCCACCACCTTGCTATCTTGTAACCCCATATTCTCTATTACAAAGACCTATTTCTACTGACTAGTGCTCATGGTGGAGCTTTCTTCCATTGCACATCTAGGTGGCTTCGTATTTGGATTATCAATTTGCATTACCTTTTATTATCCTAAAACTGGTGTTTAAATCTTTAGCCCCTTTCCTCAAAGCACTGTTGCCCAAGCTTTTGAGGAAACATCCATTTCTTAACCTTGGGCTGGGATTTAAAAAAAAACATTGAAAAAGGTGCCACCACAAGTACCATATTCCCCTTCTGTCTCCAGTAAAACCTCAGTTAACTCAGGTTTTCAAAATGAAAGTCAAATTGGACACTGTTGTACTTTAAGAACCACAACACAGGATTGCATTTTTAAGTTTTAATTAACACCGCTACAAACTGATTTACAGTTGTGTATAAAATTGAAAACAATGAGGTCAAGTCCAAGTACATTGCATTTAAATAGCCTAAATAAGGTTGCTGCTGTATAGAAAAGCAGTGGAATAAACCTGGGAAGCGGGGGGTGTGGGGGGAAAAGCTGGTGAAAAATGCAACTACTTCCTGCAGCTTATACAATGCTAAACCACACTGCATTCCCACTGAGCCAAGCCATACCTGTTTTCAATCCAATGTTACTCAATACTGAAGTGCACTGGAAATCACCCAGCCCTTGATCACATGCCAGTTGATCTGCATTTGGTGTGAAAACAGTGGAGGTGCAAATGCAAAAAAAAGTTAAGTCAAGCTGATCAGACTCACCGGTGAAGAAGTTTAACTATATGTGAAAAAAAGGAATTTGAATCCTTAAGAGGCAGTCTACACCCTGCAGGAATGCAGTATAAGTGCTCTAAAGCATTCTAGATGATTTTCACAATAGCTACTTTACCACAGTGCTAGTCTAGTATTTGCAGTTACAAAATCAGATTTTTTTTAAAACAAAGCAACATGCTCAGAAGCACCATTCACTATCTTCATGCAAGAGCTAATTAATACAACAAAACATTCCAGTCACCCAAATCCTGCTGCATATTTACACCTCATCTGTACACAAACCAAATGAGATTTTTTTTAAACCAGTAGCTTAGCTTTACAACTGGAACAAATCTGGGTTGCGTAGCTTGGAATCAAGATAGCCAGACCTTAGGAATTAAAGGCCACTTAAACTTCGATTACTGCAAACAAACTTCATGCCAGTCCTTAAAGTTAATAGGATCAATTGAACACCACATTAATCACATTACAGGAACCAAGTTTATTTTTTAAAAAAAATTCACATCAGGATGTAAGAGAAAACTGGACTTGGTATTAGCCATATCAGATGAAACTGCAATACACCAAGTAAACACAAATCTACTGGCAAGTTAAAAACAATGAAATTCTTAAACTAGTATAAACCTCAATAGCTGGTATGGGATAGAATTATACATCTGCATGTCTGCAGAAAGTTGTACTAAAATTTACTCCAACTGTTCTTCATCTCCCTTCAGCATCTCATCTTCCTCTTCAGCTGTCAATTCCATATCCCTGTCTTCAGCTGCAGCATCTGTCTCCCCAGCCCCTTCCTCTGCTGTTCCTTCTGCCTCTCCCTCAGCCTCTTCTCTTCCTTCCACTGCCTCACCTTCAGCCTCTTCCTCCCCCACACCCTCTTCCTCTGCCTCCCCAGTTTCCTCCTCTGCATTTTCTTCAGAGGGATCTGCCATTTCTTCCTTTATTCTATCAGTGTTGGTATTGTCGCCTGTATCTTCAGTCTCCCCTTCTTTGTCCTCAGCATTGATGGAGCTATCCTTCAACCCATCACCCTCTGCAGTCTCATCAGCAGCATCCTCCTCATCTTTGTCTGGGTCATCAGTGAATGGGTTCTCACCCTGCAAAAAAAGTAAACAAGCAGCAGGCTTTAATAGGAATTCTTAATACCAAAACCAAGATAGAACAAAATAAAATTTAAATAGATGTGGCCTTAACCTTGATGTGCCATCAAGATTTTACTGACTACCATTAAAACTTTTCATATCACTAATGGACGTCAGAAATATCCAACTTTTGTTACTAATTGAAACCTTTACAGAAATATTTAATTTCTACCTGTTCAGGTGTAGCAGGTAACTAACTGACCACTGACAAATATTTGTAAACATTAGAAGTACCCAAATGATTGTAAACTGCATGTGATGTACATTCAACTGTAGTGAAAAAATATGGCTACTAATCTGCAAGGCAGAGCCTTTAAGATAGCAATGTGATCAACAGGATGAGATACAAGCCTGCCATGTTTTTCCCCCAAGCTTCAAACGCAGAATAACCAACCATTACCTACATTAGCTTCTCCCTGCAGTTGGCTGCTGAATAGAACTAATTACATTTTAAGACACTGCAGTTACCTTCTTGTACTTTTCCAACATTGCTGCAATGTTACGGTTATTCAGGACGCTCCTAGCAACAACAAGGCTGCCCTTCTTGGCTTTCTCCAACATTGCCTGGTAAGGAAGAGGATAATCAAAGAATAAAGCTGGTGGTCACTTGCTTTTTTTAAAAAAAAAACTCAGTTGTACCTACTATTTACAAGAATGAAAGTAAAGCTTGGCTGATTAGAAGTCTTTAATTCCAACATTCATAGTTAGAATAAAAACTAGAGAACTATTTAATGCACTTATTTTAGGACAGGCTGTTTGAAGCACGATTCCTACTTTTTCTATCACCCTACTGTGTCATTTGGCATTCATGACCTTATACCCAAATCTTGGGGTATTAGTCCAGTGTTGGAAAATGGCATTGAGGTAGAGATCAGCCTTGATCTAGTTGAATGGTGGAGCAGGTTCAAGGGGCTGAATGGCCTGCTCCTATTTCCTATGTTTAAGAGAGCAACATTCATGTGCCATTCTTCTGCTTACATTTGGGGCTCTGGTGTACTATTAGAAATTTACAGAAGTCAAACTTAATGGACTAAATTGTCCAGTATAGACAAATGAAACTGGGACAATTTTCTGTCAACAGTAGAATCCCAAAGCCATGTAAAACAGGTTTCCAATGTTGTCCTGGTTAAGGGAAAAAGACTTGCTGATGCAATGGAATGAAGCCAGAGGAAACCTATAAAAATGTCACCTGCATGATAAATTTCAGTAAAGTAATTTCATATACATTAGCACTAAATAAAACTGCAACAGAGGATTATTTTAAGGTGGAAGATACATCAAAAGAATTCGTTTTCCTTATTCATGGACTTCCCATGCACCTAAGTACCAGTGCAACTGTGCTCAACAAACCTGCAGATATCAGCATTAAGCAGAATCCCAGGAGAGATCTAATACAAAATTCTCTCAAAGAGTGATTGTGTGCTGCACAAAGCTAACCTGTGTTTTACAGAACTCTCCAAAGGACATCAACTAAAACCCCTTTGTAACATGTCTTAAGCAGTTATTATTTCCATAGGAGTTTAGACAGTATGTTGGTCTGCATCTTTCCCCAAGGGGAAAAAATACCTCACTAGTGATTCCAATCACTGAGCCCAGAAAAACTCTAAAGAGATAGAAATGAGGGGTGCTAAACTTCATTTGGCATGGATTTTTTTCTCCTTTATACCAAATGCACAGCATTGAAAATCAGCCACTCAGCCCAACTGACCCTCACTGGGTCACAGTTTCATGGCCATCACATGCTCTCCAGTATTAAGTGTCCTTTGTCAAGGTGTGTGTGTCATAACCAATCTCAACTCCTTTTTCAAAACTTCTACAGATTTTTTTAAAAAGGACCATAGGTTGGCTGATATCAGTACTCTTGCTGCCACTCAAGCTGGAATTGTCTAGCTAACTGACTGAGCAGGAATTGAACCTGGAACCTTTGGTCCATGACCAGCAACATACTGACTTTGAGGAAACCATGAGGGACTGTGGTGGGAACAGTAGAAAACAAAGATTTTTTTCTAAGCAGCACAAGAAAGTTAGCCAGCCAACTAGATAACCTACTGACTATAATTCAAATCTGCTTCTCTTTACACAGTACTTACTCTGCGATTCCAGCCATGATCAGGTGATTTCAGATGTCGCATAAGGACAGCATTCTGAATGGGTATAAACAGATCACAGGCTACACAGTGTGCTGCCTCCACTTTCTTCATGAAATGTTCCAGACCAACATCTATAAAACAGTTAGAGAATTAGATATAGCAAAAAAAGACAGCAGAACAAATCCAAATAAAATTGTTTGTGGTGGTGGGGGTGGGGAGAGAGAGAGAGAGGGAGAGAGTGTGGCAGGTGTGGGGGGGGGGGGGGGGGGAAGAGAGAGAAAAGAGAGAGAGAGAGAGAGGGAGGGGGTGGAGTTAGAGAACCAAGAATATTACAACAATTAAATTGGTTTAGGGATCACAGTACTCCAATTGCAATTAACCTATTTATACAATTTGTGAACTGGTGATACTGCCAAGTTCTGTGGTGGCATCTCACTTCCCCCATCCACCCCCAAAAAGTGCTACCTTATTGCTAGTGAGCCAGTTGTTCCAACATCTGATGGTACTGCTTAGCACTGAGCAGCATGCACTCAATTGCTCAAGATGTAATGAATGTTAAACAGTAATGAATGCATAATTGAAGGGGAGCAGATTAAGCAGTTGTTCATAGCAGCTGAGTGTCAACCAGTAATTGCTCAGCAATAAATAGGGATTACATATAACAGAATTGTCAAACACATTCATATTCAAAAGCTAACGGGGAATGTGGAAAATTGCCCTTTAGTTTTTTTAAAAATGTATTAGCATGGTAGAAACCGATGTTGAGCATGTGATCTCAATACTCATTGGCCATGTGACATTTTACCATTTTACTGACAAAAAAGGTTAAAAGCCAAATGTGTAAGTTTTTATTTCCTGAATTATAGCTCATTGATGTACGAACATTTTATGCAACATAAGTAAAAATCCAGATTTCTGCATCATAGAAACACCAACATCAGATGGAGGTGCAACCAGACTCCTCTGTATTAGCTCATGATTAATAATACCGATAATATTATGACTTGCATACTATGTTTATGTTGAATATCTAATCTTGACCATCTTAAAAAGCTATTGTTTCTATTTATTCCCCTAGCGTAAACTCCAAACTACAGAACTAGAATCTACAGAATTTGTTCAGAATAGATTTACAACTCACTGTTGCTAAATTCCTTTACAAAAAAGATTTGAAAATTATTTATCTGTTAACTTTAAATTACATTTTCACCTCCAAACCTTGTTACGGTCCATTGAAGTATTCCTGACATGCCAAGATAACTAAGCTAGAACTCAGTCCTCATCATGGTTCACACCCTGTTCTAATGCTGTCAAACTTCCATCCCCTTTGAACTACAGTAACAATTGCATTTTAGATATGCTGCCTACCGTTTCTCCACCACCAATCATTCTAACATTTTACTAAGGGTAGAATCCCAAGCAGTAGATATGGGTCTACATTTGCCATTCCTCACTGAGCCTCAGATTTTGACCACATCTTAGTTAATTGCTAAGGAAAGGTCAAGAAGTTCTCCAGAGGAAGTGGTGGTGGTGCTGTGTGGGGAGAGATAAAACAGAGCAAGATACATAGTTCAACTAAAGATACTGGACCAAAGCTGCTGCTTTGTATGGGTTCTAGATTATCCTGTCTCAATAATATTTCCTCCCCTTGCCAGCAATAGCAATACATTTTACAGGCAGTCTGTGAAAGGAGACCCAGAGTCTGAGTAACACAATCTTACTGTATGAAAACATGATGCTAAGGCAAATAACACCAACTTGGAAAGCCAAACATTCTGACTGAGCAGGCCATCCCATTTGTAGAAACAAGTCTGCATCATTTACATAGTGGATGATTTACACCAAGTCCAACATACCTTGCAGCAAGTCTTGCTGCTGCATCAGCTGCTTTCTCAGGATGGTTTTATCGCCAATTTGCTCCCGACGCTTCTGAGTTTTCTGAATCTTGTTTAGGATGTATTCCTGAAAGAGATTCAAAAACATTAGGCACAGTTTATATGGACAGTATTATTTTTTAATTTAAAAAAATTACACATAGCTACCTTAGAGGCAATGTGTATATCTAATATGAAATATCTGTTGGCTATCCATACACAATTAAAAAAGGGAGATAATGGAAACATACATTCATTAGAGTCAAAATATGAAGGAGCCATATGGATACATACATGCAAAAAGTCAGCAGTCTGCTTGTCAAGTCTGGTCGCAATGAACTTGAAAGTTTCCTTGTGGAACTTACTATCCACATGGGAAGAAATGTCCTCATCTTCAAAGGTTCGGAACTTACAAACCGAGCAGGCATACATTATCCTGCAACACAGAAGAACATGGTATTTAAAAGGGAAAGTGTAGAGTTTGAACAATGTAACAGTAAAAGAACCTATTCACACCGCTACCACCACCAAATACCTTTCTGCAAGACGGTCACGATTTTTCTTTGGTTTGTTCGCTTTCTTCTTTTCTTGCATCGTAGGAACTAATTAAAAACAAATCACTTTCATCACACTTTAGGCAGTAATTATCCAATTCCTCTACATTTACCTTTAAGACGAATCCCCATCAACACATCCCCTTCACAACACAGTCAGTATACAGTAGTTTACTCAGCCAAAACACACCCCATATCATTAATATCTATTACCCATTATCTAAAGTATCACCCTTTCTTAAAATTACACAATCCCTCTCTTCCCACTGTCAGAGCTTTCTGCTCTTGAAGGCACTAAGTTCAGCTCAGATACACTTCCATGGACATCAGCATTCTTCAGGAATCTCACCCAATTAGCTATTTTCCACCCAATCTAAATAAACCAGCCACTGAGCAATCATTATACAATAGGTATCCGCTCTAGAAGGAGTTGATGAACAAAATTTGAAATCCAGATCAATGTTTCCACCTCTGCTACCTCAGAGGCACACGCTACAGTTAAAAATCATGCCCGGCTTAAATTTTAAACAATGCTTGGCAGTTAACTGTCAGTAGCCATCGCTGGTGCATTCTCCATGACACCTCTACCAGAGTCCACGTGCCAACCAATCAGCAATCTCTTCAAGTACAGTATAAACCAATGTTTTCCCCTTGTATTGGTATTGCCAAGTGTCCTGATGAAATCTTCTACATGTCTGTCTCTTTTTCAGCAATACTAAAATCAGTTTGCTTAACTTGGGGTTCAACTAATAAGTTGCCTGTGCATCTGTCATTCTCCCCCACTTGTCCTACCATTGGCAGCCTTGCATTCAGCCATTTTAGGTTCCATGCTTTAAGCCCTCCACCCCTGACAGTCTAATTACCCTTCAGTACCTTTGTTCGCTCGACATATTTTTGTTGTTACGTCCCTAAAGCACTACATTGGGCATTTTTCTACCATTGAGGGCACTCCATAAAAGCAACTTATTACTGTTTGGGCTCTGGTTTATGCCATTTGAGATATAAAACTGTTCCAATGCATTTTGCCTGTAACTTAAGATACTTATTGCTCATTCATGCTCATAAAATTTTGTTGACTTATTTTGAATAGCAATAGCCAATTCACAACACATTTTAACTCGGTTAACATGCTATACAAGTAACATAGACCAGTGCACAACTTGTGCACAATTTTTATGCTTTGCTGCAGAATTAAAGCTGCTCAAATTGCCAGATAAGAGTGACTAATATTTACAAAATAAGGTAGGCTCATCAAATATCACAACTTCTGAATCGAGTAATTTGCTGACAATTTCTCAAGTGGAGAAAAGTTGCCTGTGACAAAGCCAACCAACCCAACATTGTCTTGGGGAGGGAAAGAAGTGAAGACACAGACGGCGGGGGGGGAGGAAGAGAAGACAGATCAACAGAAAAAAAACTCAACAGAAGAGAAACTCAAGATGTTCTTGGGGTGGGGCACATGGAGGGAATTTCACGAAATAAAACATTATCTTACAGCGCTTTGGTTTCTTGTCCCCAGCCTCTTTGCCCTCACCAGCCTGGGGGAAAAATTACAAATAAGCATTATTCTTAAAACTAGACACCCCTTATATTAGGGTAATGGAATAATCATGCTACAAGAAATACTGGAAACACCTGGCTTATTGTCCTATGTTTGTACGGTAACGACTACTCCGTTGCAATGCCTGGTGTATCACAATAGAGAGAGTCCTCATCAGTAATAGTATAGGTTGCTGTAGCAATATCACATCAATAGACAGTTAACAATAATCAAGTTGGAATTATACAAGGCATCTAATGCTTTGCTCAAGTTGTTACAGCAACTAATGGTTTTTCTATCAAAGGAAGTGCATTTCAGCTAACAATTAAGTTTCCTAAACATCTAAATCGCAGAAAGGAAATTCACCCTACAAAAAGGAAGAAAAAATGACCAATGATATATAATATGTATATCTTTGCTCATCCATATTTAAACTGCAGGTACTAAATTCTCAAAAACTTGAGATCTCTTAGAACTTGCTCCCACTGACTGTATTGTTCAGAGACTGGGAGCAACTAAAAAAAAAACACTTCAATATCAGTCCTACTTTTACATTTGAAGCCCAGCAGTGGTTTCCTGCAGGATTCACAGAAAATGTAGATGTGGCGTGGAGTCTTGACTGATAATAGAACAAGGGTATTACACTGGAGAACTTGGGTGGGAGGGTGAGCTGTGAGGAGGATGCAGAGATGCTTCAGTGTGACTTGGACAAGCTGAGTGGGCAAATGCATGGCAGATGCAGTTTGTGGATAAATGTGAGGTTATCCATTTTGGTAGCAAAAACAGGAAGGCAGATTATCTGAATGGATATAAATTGAGAGAGGGGAATGTGCAACGAGACCTGGGTGTCCTCGTACACCAGTCGCTGAAGGTAAGCATGCAGGTGCAGCAGGCGGTAAAAGCGGCAAATGGTATGTTGGCCTTCATAGCCAGAGGATTCGAGTACAGGAGCAGGGATGTCTTGCTGTAATTGTACAGGGCCTTGGTGAGACCACACCTGGAATATTGTGTGCAGTTTTGGTCTCCTTATCTGAGGAAGGATGTTCTTGCTATAGAGGGAGTGCAGCGAAGGTTTACCAGACTGATTCCTGGGATGGTGGGATTGACATATGAGGAGAGATTGAGTCGGTTAGGATTATATTCGCTGGAGTTCAGAAGAATGATGGGGGGGGATCTCATAGAAACCTATAAAATTCTAACAGGACTAGACAGGGTGGATGCAGGAAGGATGTTCCCGATGGTGGGGGAGTCCAGAACCAGGGGTCACAGTCTGAGGATATGGGGTAGGCCATTTAGGACTGAGATGAGGAGAAATTTCTTCACCCAGAGAGTGGTGAGCCTGTGGAATTTGTTACCACAGAAAGTAGTTGAGACCAAAACATTGTATGCTTTCAAGGAGTTAGATATAGCTCTTGGGGCAAAAGGGATCAAAGGGTATGGGGAGAAAGCAGGAGCAGGCTATTGAGTTGCATAATCAGCCATGATCATAGTGAATGGCGGAGCAGGCTCGAAGGGCTGAATGGCCTACTCCTGCTCCTAGTTTCTATGTTTCTAACTTCATAATGGAGTCAAGCAGCCACATTAGTGGTCAAGTCATTATATTTAAAAAAAATGCACTGTCAAGACTTTAACTGGCCATCTCAAAGGAAAAATACTGAGGCAACATCATGCCAAGCTGTTCAATACAGTTAGGGACCTGCTGCTTGGCTTAGTCAAACCACATGTTGAAGATATTGATCACTCACCAGTAATATGGTAAACTATTACCTACCTTTCACTTCTCCCTCCCCACCACAGGAAAACAAAACAGAATTAATCCTGTACAAATGAAATAACACCTGCAGAGGCTAAGCTCCTCCATATCAAACTGAACATAAGTCAGCTACATTCCTGCAGAACACAAACTAAAAGATTCAGTGCCACTCAAAACAATTGAGCTCTGCTCTCTACTCAAATACTCACACAGGAGCCAAGTAAATAATTACTTACACCACCATCTCCAGATTCACCACCTTCATCTTCGCCTGAAATTAAAGAGTCATTTTAAGAACACAAGTACTGAAATAGATAATGCTATTTCATGGGTCAGTCACTTAAACGAGCACTGATGTATCATTAAGGAGGTGCAAACAATTAGGGTACTTCTCAGAAGATACTATGATGTTATGAGTATTTTTTTCAAAAGCAAGCAAAGGGTAAATTTCAAAATAATGAAGGCATTTCCAAAGCTCTCAGGATAGTTCAGCAATAAAGAAACCCATTCTTGGCAGACCATAGGATGGTACAGGGTCTCCCAACTGAGTCTAATCCTGTTTTCACCCTGCATTCACATGAATTTCCAGCAGAGGTCACTATATAACAATCAGGATGAAAGCTAGCCATTTCTCATTCTCTGAATAGGCAATACCCCTATTTAGCTACTGGTCTGGTCAGATTAGCTAACTGGATACAGGCCACGGTTGAACCTTTGACTCTGCTAATGGACAATACCTAATCAATTTCAGTCCATAACTGTTGGCTTGGACCAGAACTTTATTCCCACCGACTTTATCAAATAGCCAAGCACAAACCAGAGGTTTAACACTAACAACTTTCCCCATGCACATTTACATGCCAGTATTAATGCATATTTTTAATATCTTGCCAAAGATAGTCCATATAGCATTGCCTTAAAAGGGGAGGATTGGAGATAAATTTGGTTTTTATTAAGAAATGTAAAATGCAAAAGGCCAAGATGGTCACATACAGAGAGGCCTGACAACATCTGTAATTCAACGTATCTGATGGACAAGTTGCAGGGCAGAAGCAATGTTACATTTTACAAATATTCTTCCCTCCCTCATCCAAATTTGTAGGGTGGATGGGGGAGGAACATAAAGGGGAAGTAAATACAAAGGAGAGTTGCCACGACCCCTGCTCCAGATTACCACCTCACAAACCTTGCTGGAAGTGTTTATGTGCAGAAAGCAGGAAAGAGGAGGATTGGGCTCAGCTGTGATGCCACATGCATTTATATAACCTGCCCATCATACTCCCATGAAGAAGTCTTCCAAAGAGAATAGGACATACAGAAAAGACTGGAGGAAATTGAGCATACCTGCATCAGATCCATTAGGATCTTCAGTTTTTGCCTGTTTGTTCTCTGGTTCATCGGTACTAGCTGTGGACTGCTTCCTCTTCCTACCAAAGCCAGCATTCACTTTCTTCATCTGTTAAAGACCAAAGAGAGCTCAATTCCTATTCTTCATGCATAAATATCATTTACAACCATTAACAAAATATTAAAAATAGGTCTCCCATCTTGCTTGGTGTGATGTGTGCAAGCTGTCTCCAAACACTCCAGTATGTAATGCTCTAGTTTCCAAGGATAACAAGAGTTGAAGGTGGTGCAGTTTCCATTCAATGATTTTGGTGCACCCTAACTTGGGGCTTTTGCCCTTGGGACAGAAGACAGCACATTCCCAATCCAAGCTGAGGTTAAGCCCATTATTTGTTGACCCCAAGGTGAAAAAGGCACATCAAAACCACTTCCTGAAATACTGGCAATGCTGTACAACAGTCAGGTTATACAGCACTGGTCACATTTAGACATTTCATAAAAGTGGAGGAGATTTTAAGTGTAAACCACTCACTCAAGACAGACTATCATTTCCTTTGACTGGTATTGACTATATAAAATATACTAGTCAAATATTAAATGCAACAAAACTGCACAATACTCTCCCATGTACATATTTATAACATTCTGGATCTCGTTAACTCATGACTGTAATGAGCACCATTCTGTCACCACAGAGAAAGCACTCACTTCTTTTGGAAGAGGTCATGAAAACGTTTTTGCCAGTTTCATGGAGTAATACAGCATATCAGATGGACACTTGTCTCTGACCAAGTATAGTCGTTGTTATGTGCTAGCCACTGGGTCATCTAAAGTGTGCCGATTCCCCAGCAATAAGCTCAAACCTCCACAAAATACACCGATATAAACATGGGAGGAAAAGAGATAAGAAGTTAAAGATCAAATATCCAGGATTATTACATGACGCAATAGAGCAAAATCCTGCTGATAGCACTTAACTCTAATTCTGGAACTGGAGAACAAATTTTCAAAGTCATCATGAAAAACAGATACCATATGCGCATTTTCTCCTTTTGTTAGGGCACTACAATTTTTTTTAAAGCTATATCAAAACTAAGTGGCGGGGCTCAATCCATATACTAAATTGAAGTGAATTATCCAATAGGTTTTCTATCAATTTAGGAGATCAAGCTAATGAGCTCGTGATTCCTGCATCGCAAGGTAAAATAGGCATTACCCCTTTCCTTGGCACTTAATTAAAACATGATCTCACTATTAACAGGTAAATACCTTTCTTGCTTTGTCCACATTACGCTCAGCAGAAAGAACATTGCCCTAGTTTAAAGGATTTGTGCCATGGCAAAGTAATGCACTGCAATTGTACTAGCCTCACAATTCACATGGATGAACTACAAACCAAGCAACAAACTAAGCCAAGAACGCAAAGAGGGGCTGGCCCTCAAAAAGACCAATGATCATGCAATTCCCTTAGCACTAGTTATTTTTCCAACTTGTGTTCACAAAAGAAATGGAGGAAGAAATACAAGAAATGGGTGTATGCCTAAAGGTGAATGTGGAAGAGAATTAACAAAACCTTTGAAGGGAGCATATTGGGGAGGTTGTGGAAATTCAGGGGAGGATTTCAACTTTCAGAGCCCAGGGCTCTGAAAGAATGGCTCAAACGATTGGAAGTTCTCTTGTGGATATTTTTCCCCCCCAAGTTCACAGAACTCAGGCTAACTCCCAAAGGATCGGACAATAACAAAAGCAAAATACTGCAAATCTGAAATTTAAAAATTCTGGAAATACTCAGGTCTGGCAGCATCTGCTGAGAGGGAAAGAGTTAACGTTTCGGGTCAAGGATCTTCCTACAGAATGGGAAAAAAATCAATTATGACTGCCCCATCATCTTCAAAGAAAAGCAAGATATAAATTATCACATTTTAGGTCTGCAAGCATTGTGCCTACAGTTGGGAAGGCGTTTGAAAGTATCAAGATATAAAATATAGGGAAACATCTCAAGGAGAATAAGCCAGCCTGCTTTTCAGAGTGGGAGGTCATGCCCATTATTAGATTCCTTCAAGATGACAACCAACCTATTAAGTAAGAATGTGGTGAACATTACCTACCTAGATTTCAAGAAGGTATGACATTATTGTGCATAATAGGGTACTACACAATAAAAGTCAATGGGTTGGATGGGAATGTATTAAAACAGACTGACAAATAATTGCTTGCTAGATAAGCAGCAGTGTATAGGTAGTTATAAGGTTAGCAGAGGAAGAGAGGATCATTCAGCTCAGCTCCTCAAGCCTGTTCCACCTGTTAGATCATAACTGATCAGGAGCTTGCCTTCATTCCACATCCCTCATACTCCTACACAATTCAGTATGGGGGCCAGTGTTGTTTATTACTTTTTAATAAACAACAGAGGGGGAAATTATGGTCAAACATGGAACAGTCACTAGCAAAGCAGCAAATGCAACTGAAGACATGTATAAAGTTATGAGATTTGGCAGAAGGAAGGTTGATATGGATAATATGGCAAATGGGAATGTATTTAAAGCACCAGAGCAGGAGAGTTAGTGTTTCAGTGGACAGGTTACAAATAATTAGCACAAGATTCACATGGTATTAAAAAAAATATGTTGGGGTGGCTAGCCACGAGCAAACCCAGGAAGGAAATTTCAGCATTGTATCAAACCCTGGTGAAATCACATCTGGAAAACAGAATGCAGATTTTGTCTTCCTACTAAATGAGACAGTTATCGGAGGGGATACCAAGAACAGTTACACCAATGATCCCAGAACTTCAAGGAATGTCAAAGAAAAATTGACCAACCTGGGTCTTTTCACTCTAGGGAAGTTTAAAATCATGAAAGGTTTGGATAAATTTGTCGTTACCTCCTGTACAGAAGGAGTCATGCTTATAAAGTAAAAGAAATTCGGAAATGTAGGAGAAATTATCTTTTACTGAAAGGATGGCTAGAATATGAACATGCTTCCAGTATGAAAGGAGAGTTTGAGAAGAATTTGGACAGGTTCATGTCAACAACCTGGATTTATATTTAAAAATTCAAAGGATGCGGCATCACTGGCAAGGTCAGCATTTATTGCCCATTCCCAAGTGTCCTTCGTCAAGTTGACTGCTAGCCATTTTACAGAGCAATTAAATGTCAACTATATTGCTGTGGGTTGAGTTGCATGTAGCCCAGTAGACTGGATAAGGTTGACAGATTTCCTTCCTTCAAGTAAACAAGATGGGTTTAAAATAATCCAGATAATCCATTGTCACCAAGTAACTTTTTATTCCATATTTATTAACCAAATTTAAATTTCCCTATCATGATGGGATTGGAACTCATGTCTGCAGATCAATAGATGTATGATAATCAATGGATTATTAGTCCAGTAACATAACTACAATGCTACTACTGCCATTGAAGTTTATTAGAAATGATTATGGGAATACTGTAAATAGGTGGGTTAGATGGATCTATGGCTTTGTCTGAAACTATAACAATTTTATTAAATTCAGCAAGTCATGTGTCATCAGAAATCATAGTTTAACCAGATGCCACTATTACACATGTCAAACAAACATTGCTACCTATAATGGGAAATTTCATTCCAAAGTAATTCAGTAACTTTCAAAAAAGAGAAACTAAGAGGGGTAACAGATCAAGTGCCCGAAAATGGTTTCAACTCGAAAACATGATCAGAAAAGGAATACTGCAGCCTACTAAACTGCTTCAACTAGGAACAGGATCATTGCTGTCTAATGGATTTTAGAAATATGCTCATTAGTTACACCACAGAAATCACAAGACATTTAGATAGTTTTAATAACAGTGTGAACGCCCTTACATTTTCAAGCTAAATTGCACCTACTCAACTATTTAGATTCCCAATGACACTGCTCACTAAGGCAGATTATGCCTTAATGTACAATGTATTACATGCTATAGTGCAGGAATGTCCCTTTCAAGGCCAAATAGGCCAACTGCCCTCAGTTTAGCACTTCAATTTGAAAATTAGCTGTGCTTGTCAGTTCCAGGCTGGAAGTAAAAAGTACAGATCAAAAACACAGCATTTCAAGAACATTTTGTATCACCAACAGTCTGGGAGACTAGATATCACATTTTTAACATACAAGTTTAATACAGTATTAAGCAGGGGGAAATCAAAGCAAGACTCAATATTCAGCTCTTGTTTTACAATAAGACATAAAAACAGAAATGTTCATTGTGCAATCCAAGATAGAAACCACAAAATTGGTTTTACCAATTATACATTTAGTTTAATAAACATCTGCGTGCAAATACCCTAGATTGAAGTAGGATTGATTCATAGCTGATTTGATACTGATTTCAGAATGTGGAAATTGGCATTGCTCACCAATGATGATTCTCAAGACTTAATTAACCATTTAATGCTATTCTAGTGCACTGGCTTTAAACAAAAGGGGTGGTATAACTTGGATTATATATATCCTAGGAGATTCTTTTGTTTAAGCACTTTTAATTCTGCACT
The DNA here is from genome assembly GCF_964194155.1 of Cetorhinus maximus. Classification (NCBI taxonomy): domain Eukaryota; kingdom Metazoa; phylum Chordata; class Chondrichthyes; order Lamniformes; family Cetorhinidae; genus Cetorhinus; species Cetorhinus maximus. The sequence continues at coordinate 14,520,941 of NC_135906.1, read as the reverse complement.
AGTTGAAATACTGCACATGAAAAATTTTTTTTGGACAAACTGCTGGACAATCACATTGGTCCACTTCAAAAAAAAATGTAAAACCCTATCTTTAACAAAAAAAAACTGTCCCTCTATAAACAAACAAGGTTAAACTTTCCCAAACCCTCATTTTACCTATTCATTACTGGATAAAATAAAAAGTATTAAAAAAAGGTACTTACGCCTCTGGTTCGATTCCTGTCTCTCCTTCGCTGTCTGGCACCTCCTAACGGTCTTCCCGATCCCTGAACTCTGAACAGGTCCATGGGGATAATGTTTGGGGAGAAGAGCGAAGGGAGGTTCCTGGTGGAGGAGGCGGTGGCGGCGTTGGGGCCCCTGCCTCCCATCGACAGCTCATTCCAGCGTGCAGACATTCGCCCGGAACTTGCAGGTGACATGAAGGGGTCGTTCCGATTGGGTCTGTTATATGGAGGCCGGTCTCTAGACCAGTTCTGGCCCCACTGGTTAGCAGGGCCGTATGGGTCACGTGCTCTGTTCTGGAACTGATCTCTGCGGGTCCCGTAGGAGCTGTCGTAGTGGTCATAGCGACCTCCATAGGAATCGTTATAATCAGGCCCATATTCACTGTAACCGTAGCCAGATCTGTACAGATCACGGTCATTCAGTGAAGACCCGGAGTCGTAGGACTCGTAAGGTGTAAACCTGAAAGAGTCGCACAGCAAGCAAGGAATCTGGTCAGTAGCTGGAAAGTACCATGGTACAAGTCTGCCAAGAAGTGATAGCAGACTAAAAAAAACTAAACAACATAGCTTCAGCTAATGACATTTTAGCTAATCACAGAACCTATGTGGTTTGCAGTAAGTAAATAAGCACTGGCTGAAATGGCCAGCCTCTAACAAACACTTCTATGCATTTACTAAACTGCTAATTAAAATAGCAGAAAGTGGGTCAGTGAAAAGTTTAACTGATAAATCTCACAGCATGGGTTAATAAATAATATACTTAATAATGGTCCAAGTTATATAGATTTTTTGGCTGTGCGTTCACTCTTTTTGGGGCACACTGCCATTCAAAACACGTTGCAATATGGTAAAGAGCAGAATGGAAAAATCCACCAATTTTTGGATTTTAGCCATTTTAAAGTTATATGCCATGTTAACTTTTATTTGTGGGGTGGGTGGGAGGAGGAAGGAGTTAGAGACTATGAACTCAATGGCAACCTTAAAATGACAAAACAGAATTGTTTGGCTTATAGGCTTTTAAGCTTACATCATTTACCTGACGTCATTGCACACAATACCTTTGAGAACCAGATCTCGTCCTTACAGCCAGCAGAAACGATGGGGATTTTTCCACCATGCTACACCTTCTGTGCCACCAAGCACAGATATCCCACTAAAGCAAACCCCATTTACATCGCCAATCTAGAACGAATTAATATTTCATTGAGGCTAGATTTGAAAGAGTAATTAATTGAACTATTTTAATTGTAGTTTGCTCTGCACAACTGTTTGAATTCCAGGAAGAAGCAAGTGGAGCTTAAGGGTACTAAGTAAGCTTGGTTTTGCCTAAGTAACTAATCTGATTGGGTAAATGAAATAGTAAACACACCAGGTTGTTTCAGCACATGCAATTTAGGGAAGGGAGCGACTTAGTAGTGTGCAGAGTCCAGGAGCTGCCAAGTTTTTAAGCATTTAAGGTGACTGCTTTCTCTCTACCCGCTCAATGCCAATGATCCCAATTTCCCAAGTTAAGTTTGACAGTCAAATCTGCCAACTTAAAGAGGAGCTAGATACTAATAGAATTTGGGAACAATCACCCTGCACATAACTAGCATGGATACTAAAAAGACAAAAGGTTAAAATTCAAGGTTTAAGATGGGGTCATGCCCCTGGAAACTGATGGTTGACAACTATGCAAGACAACACTTCTGTCAACAGCTTAAAAATTCTCCTTATAACAACCAGCCCACCTTGGCAAGTTTTACAAAATATGAACTTTCTGAAAATTCAGCCAAGTGTTTGGATGAGGGATATCCATGATATACAGACCTGAGCCACGTTACAACTAGGTTACGTTATGCTGGTAAGAGCAAAATTATAGCAATCTCTTTCTCTTCCTTACATAGGAGCAGGAGTAGGCTATTTCAGTCCATCAAACCTATGCTGCCATTTAGTTAGATCGTGGCTGATCTGTATCTTAATTGTATCCACTTGCCTTGATTCTGTAACCCTCATCTAACAAAAACCCACACTATTTAAATATCAACTCATCCAGTTTCGTAACACTCAACAGGACTTCTTCAAGCTTTTATTTCTCAAACAACCTTTAAAAGCCCAGGCTTCACTGCATTGCTACTTGTCCTTTTATTCGCTTCAGCGGTATCCTATATTATACGCCTTTGCATCTCAAAAAAATGCTGAACATAGAAGTTGGGCGCTACACAATTAATGTGAAAGATAGCAACGCTGTTCATTAAATTTATTTTAAGGGTCGCCAATTCAGAAGCAAGTTGACAACCTATTTTAATTTATTTGCAAAATGACTGAAAGGGCTTGACTAATTCAGCTAATGGGGCACCAATTCTCTCAGAACAGAACTAAAATATAAATCCACTTGGTTGAAAATGGCAGCTTTAACTATCAAATCACCAAACAACATTACAATAATTCTAATTATTCTACCAATTCAAAAACTGCCCATTTAAAATGGGCAATAACCCATCAAGTCAGACACCATCACCCCAATTCCAGGAAGCTTCTCAAAATCCTAAAATTTACAGCAAGTTTTAATGACCCACACTTTTCAGTGGGGCTACTCATTTGACAAGATAGCTAGTGTGGTAGAGACCGAATAGCAAACAGTGAATTTTAAGCATATAGAGCAAATATTCTAATTAAGATCATATTAAGTATTTTGAATGTTTACTTTTAAATCTGGACAATTGAAATTCTGCATCTAAAAACACACCGATACAGAGGAAAATGTGTTCTTGTCTGGGTGCAATGCCTTTAAAGAGCAACTAACATAATACTGCTCTTTCTGTTTTGCACCGAAATTCCAGCAAATACCTGTTGTCCTGGTAAGAGTCTTGCACCTGGTTTTCAGTCTCTAGTTGAGAAAGCATATCCAAGCGTTTGTTGATCTTAGCAATGATGGTGTCTGTAGCTGTATTTTTGGGAAGTTCCCAAGATTTATTGCCAGCATTGTAGCCATAATTTGTTGCAGAACTGGGTATAGTATCCTGGGTGTAACTGTAATCATAGCCATCGTATTCTGAAAGGGAAGGAAGAATGACTTTTAAAAAAATAGAAATCTTAAGAATTTAATATCCCAGATGTACATATACCTCAAAAGTCATGAGTTAAAAAGGGGTCTCAAACTTTGCATTTACTGGCTATGACCAGGTATCACAATATATGAACAGTAAACACACCGCATCCCTTAACGCAACTTGCATTAGACATGCAACTCACTGAATGTTCAGAACATACGATATCAAGCAATAAAATACATTTGATTTCTTTTTAAAAGGATGACAAATTTAAAACATGGTCAAGAGCAGCTAAAGCTGTAAGCATCTAATACTGCTGGAACTTCAATCTCTTTCTGAAATGTCTCATTAGTGAAGGTTCAACTGTCAACTCATTTCAACACATTCCAATTGATTTTTTAAAAATTTTGGAAACTTATGATGGTCATCATTTCAATTTATTTACCACTGACTGAAGATAGAGTAGCTGGTAACAAAAAAATATAACTGGTTTCCTGGGATGAGAGCATCACTGGCATGACCTATTCCCATCCTTAATTGCTGAGGTGGTGGCAGTGAGCCACTTTTGTGAACTACTGCAGTCTATGTGATGTAGGTACACCCACAGTGTTGTTAGGGAGGGAGTTCCAGGATTTTGACCTAGCAACAGTGAAGGAACAGCAATATAATTCCAAATCAGGACGGTGGACTTGGAAGGGATGGGTTCCTACGCATCTGCTACCCTTGTCCTGCTAGGTAGTAGAGGTCACAGGTTTGGGAGGTGCTGTTGAAGGAGGCTTGGTAAGTTGCTGCATTGCCAACAGTGTATACCATATACAAGATGCAATGTGCACTGGTGATGGAGGACGTAAACATTTACGGTTATAGACTGGGTGCTGCTCAAAAAGTATGCTTTGCCCTGGAAGGTGTTGAACAGTTGGAGGTGCACTCATTCAGGCAAGCCGAGGGTATTCATCACGCTCGACTTGTGCACTGTAGATGGTGGAGAGACTGGGGAGTCAGGAGGAGTTGTCACAGAATTCCAACTTCTGACCTGCTCTTGTAACTGCAGTATTTATTTAACTGGACCACTTAAGTTTCTGATCAATGTTAACTTCATGCTGAGACAGATATTCAGGAGGCTGACCAAAAGTTTGGTCAAAGATTTTGAGCAGGTTGTGTATTTTTGCGGGGGGCGGGGGGAGAAGAGCAGGGGATGTCGGTGGGAATTAGAGAACATTGGACCTAGAGGGCGAGGCAATCTATAAAATGCAGAGTCAGATATCTAGAAAATCTGCAAGAGGGACCTAGGATATGGTCCACAAGCAAAACGATATCTCGAAAGCCTCCAGTGGTTCTCGTCATCTTTGCACATATTTCCAACTTTTACTGGAGTTCATTAAAATTTGAGAGACTGAAAGAAATGTTGCAAATATTTAGTTTATGGTTCATGTGTTTTAGGATATAGCTTTGTGTTTTAGAATACAACTTTTAGTTTTAAGAATTAAAGTTTAAAATGTAGAAAATAGGGTAAATGCAACATAAACAAGCTGGGACGATACTACACTTAATTGGTCAGAATAGAAGAGAGAGCTTTAAAACAACAAATGGAGAAACTCAAACAATGCATGGCCTAAAACAAACTGAAAATGGAAACAGACAACGGGACAAAGAAAAGTTTCTTTGGAGACAAAGTTTCTAAGGAGACAAAAACTGAACCCAAAATTTGGAAACCAAAACTGCTGGACAGACTGAAACTGGTTGAAGCTATATAAAGGGATGCAGAGCCAACCAAGTAGCAGTTGCAGCTTGGAACTGATGTGTGCAGCTCACAGAGAAGATAACCAAAGTAAGTGACAGTTAAATAGACCTGCACTTTAAGCAGAGTAAAAAAACCCAACTTCATCATTCATTGTGTGGAATGCAGATAAAGCTTAATCTCAGTTTGTATTCTGTAAGGAACAGAAGCTGGAGGACAGACTAGTTTGAAATTAGTGGAAGAATCTAGTGGCCCCAGAGTCTTGTGTCAAAGAAAGCAAATCAGGTTAGCATGGAAGTATTAGAAAAGTAATCAGAATTTGGGATTGAGGCCTCCAGTCAAGAGGTAGAAAATTAAAGTCTTACCTCAGAATAGGTGGAACTGAGGAAGATTAAAAATAATTTCAAGAGGACTGCAACATACTTATGGGTGGTCACTACAGAATAACTTTAAAATTGATGTCTATTAAGATAATTCTTGGGGGAAGCAAGAAGTAAATCCAAGGGCCCAGCATATGTGGGCATAAGCTAGTGTTAACTTTAGTGTTAAATTTGCTTTGTTTAATGTGTTCCATATACAATAAAGCTCATGTTTTGTTTAAAGATGTAAAATCTTGTGGTGTAGTTCAGAGGCCCAGGCTAATGAAAAAAGGTTTTTGAATTTCTCTTTAAGAATGGAAAGGCTGCCTGCTAGCAGTGTAGCCTTTATCAGTTCTAAAGATTTAAAGAGCCAAGTTTTCAAACTTCTGGGATTGGAGACAAGGAAACAAGTGAGAGAGCAAGAAGGGAGACCAAGTAATAGTGACATTCACTTCTGAGAATAAAAACGTAGCTCACTGTACCGTGTATTTTTTATGCTTTCATGGGATGTGGGCACCGCTGGCAAGACCAGCATTTGTTGCCCTTCACTAACTGCCCTTGAACTGAGTGGCTTGCTAGGCCATCTCAGAGGACAGCTAAGAGTCAACCACATTGCTGTCGGTCTGGAATCACATGTAGGCCAGACCAGGTAAGGATGACAGATTTCCTTCCCAGAGGGTCATTAGTGAATCAGATGGGTTTAATAGATAACAATGATAGTTTCATGCTCACCATTACTGAGGCTAGCTTTCAATTGCAGATTTTGTTAATTAAATTTTTATTCCACCAAGCTGCCTGTGGGATTCAAACCCATGCCCCCACATCATTAGCCTGGGCCTCTGGATTACTACTCCAATAACATGACCACTAGGCCACCAGTAGAGAACTAGAGTGCCCCAGAAGGCTAGACACCAAGTATTGTGTCACTTTTCCAGTGAGGGTATGGATGGATGGGGTGTTGAAAAAGGAAAAGAATCAATTCCAAAAAAGGATCAATAATAATCAAGTCATTCAGATAATTTGCTCATCTGGTTGCAGGAAACAGCCAATCAACTACAATTATCTGTAAATGGTCCGATATCAATATGTTACCAGCTTGGCTTTGTCCCAAAGAGGGCAGAACTGTTGTATTCAATGGGCGAAGGCTTTTTCAAAAAATACTCAATTCTGGGTTCAAAGCAACAGACTGGGTATAACATTGGACATACAATTGGACTTTGGTGTGAATTTGAGACTCTCAAACAGCTAATTTACGATGGAAACACTTAATCCAAGTTTACTTCTAAGCTTTACTCCACAAATAGAGCCCATCAAAATTGTTATCAGCCAAGAGAATCGGTGTTGAGCACATTACCTCGGAGCTTACTTCATGCAAAGGTTGTGCTTCAGTTAAATCAGCTCTAAGAATCCATATGGACTCAAAACATTAACTCTGTTTCTCTCTCCACAGATGCTGCCAGACCTACTGAGTGCCCCCCCCCGCACACACACACACACACACACACACACACACACACACACACACACACACACACACACACACACACACACACACACACTCCAACATCTGCAGTACTTTGCGTTTATCTTAATTAAATCAGGGCTTGCTTTTGGATCTGGTTTTTCATGCTGTGCACAAGAGAAAGGACTGAAATTGTAATGGAGATTGGGTGCAATTAGAACTAGGTTTGGCTATTGTGCCCTCATATCAAGGATAGGACAAAGTACCTGAAAGAGTGCATGGGTCCATACTATAGCAAGAGTCAGCACTTTCAGGATAGGTTTTAATACTAAAGGAAACCGTCAGTGAAAACTGCTCAAGGAGACCTTAAATTACATAAATGACACTTACATAATTGAAGACACAACAAAATAATGAAAGGAAAAATGTGCTTATCAACTAAGAGAGGTGTAATCACAGCAAAGGTGGATTGCATCTTCACCCATCATCCACACAGACATCCCAGCAATGCCACAGGAGCAGAATCCTTGATCACTTTCTACAACCTGTAACCCAAGGTCACGTAGCTGGGGGTGCCTCCTACTGTCACCTAGCTAAGAAAACCCCAAACTTCTTGGTATGGAAGGCCCCATGGTTGCAAATAATCTTGCTGGGACATTCGTAGCAAAATTATGCAAACCCATTAGGGACCAAAGAACTTGCAAATGCCCATAAGGCATCTTAAATGAGCATACTTAACCAATCACATCAGTGTATCCCATGCCACCCTCCCATGCCAGCCCATCAAAAGCAGCCAACATTTAAATGTATTTTTTCCCTTAGTAAAAAGGTGTCTACACTCAAAATATATTGAGATGAGGAGATAGGCAACCAAGAAACCAGGGAAAATATTACCTTGAGAATTGGTAGCTCCAGTGTTCCAAGAATCACCGGTTCCATAGCCTGCAGTAAATAAACCAAAAGTATTTAAATAACATCTAGTCAGTCAATATTTCCCTCTAAATTTATTTATTTTCCAACGCAAACAGAAAATATTGCCACAAGAAGCAATGGCACTGTAAGGGAGCAGTTATCAAAACACAGTAAGGTTAAAACAAAGTAAGATTAACCCTAAATAGGTTTGTTCAACTAATAAATACACATGTATTAGTACAGAATCAGTCCCAAGACTGGTTTAAGTTAGCTAATGACAGTCAAGGTTGTTAAAAATGAGCTCAATACCCCAGAAAAGTACGAACAATTCAGTCAGTTTCACTCCATTTCTCGATAACTTTTCAGTGGTATCCACAGATAAGCATCACAATCTAGTCTCACAAAGGAAGAATGGCACTTAGGCAGGGTAGGACACAACAGGCCTGCCAGGACTCAAAAACCATTTTACAAGAACCAACAAAGAAAATCTTTCGCAGATTCCAAGGAATCAGCTCAAGTTAAAAACAAAATTAAGACTATTAAAAATTAATCTGAGAACCCAACTCAATTGGCTTCCATTGACTCACTAGGGACCAATGTTTCATTGGCAACATTAAATCTGTTTCTCTCCCCACAGGTGCAGCCAGATTTACTGAGTATTTCCAGCAGTTTGTTTTTATTTCAATTTCCAGCATCTGCAGTATTTTGCTATCCATTGGCTTCCATTTGCCCAGCTCGATTTCAAAGCCTGTTGTACTCTGCTCCACTATCAATGCCTTCAATCATTAGTCTGATGTTTTCCTCCTAAACTCCATCTTCCAAAATCTTCTGAAAAATTGTTTTCAAATACATCTTAAGACACACTTCCACTCTTGTAATTTGTCACTGAACAGAGATAATCACCTGCAAATTATAACAAACTGATCTTAACCTCCTACTTTCTTTTCTGTTGTAATGTCAGGAGCAGAGGGTCCACTAAAGGACATCCAGCTGAATCTCATGCAGGCAAAGAGATAAAGCTAAATTGGCATTTTAGACAGGACAAGAATCACCATTGTGGGTCACAAATAACCAGTAGAGCTTGACAAAAAAAGACAACATTGATGTAGATGAGACGTTCAGCCTCAAAATAATCAAGGCATGGACTAGGATTACAGTAAGAGAGGGAAACATTTCATGTGATCCCAGCCATCCAGAAAATCTATTTTCCTTACAATTTCAAAATCAATGTGCACTGTTGAGCCAGAAGCCAAATTCACATTAAAAGGAACCCAAGCCAGTCTTCATTTCAAATCAGGAACACATGCCAATTGAACTGCAACTGCTGTCATGGACCCACCTACATGAGATCTTCAAAATACAGGTATGGGATTAATCCTAACAGTTTTGTCAAAGTATAATTTAATCTTCTGATTTAGAAGGACTCCCAATATAAAAGTATACTTTTATTTTTTTAAAAAGGCACTTACAATGCATCAAGCAGCTGCCTTTCCCAAATTTCCAAAGCCTATGGCATTGAAACTTGATGCCTCCTCATGCTCTTGGCTGCTAAATCGTGCAAAGCAGTGCCAAGAGCCAAAATCACTTTTTTTAATCCATACTTTTAAGAGGTTGACAGCACCCATCAAGACTCCATTTCTAAGTGCAGTATAAAATTTGTGTACTTAGTCCCTAGAGTACTCCTTACAGAGAACCATTGTGGCGTGCTGACTCTTTGGACAAACTATCCAACTGATAAAACTCACATGCTATTTTCCCAGCTAAATTTCTTCCCTCGAGTTATTTCTCCAATTCCTTTTTGAATATTATATTGAACCAGCTCTAGCCATTCAGACAGCTCACGGATCACAACAATCTGTGAAAAAAATTCTCTGGCTCTTTCGCCAATCACCTTAAAATCTATCCTCTGCCTACCAACTCTTATGCATCAGCCGTGGTTCAATTGGTAGCACTCACTCAAGTTAAGTTGCAAGTTCAAGTCCTATTCCAGGACTGGAGTACAAAATCAAGGCTGACACCCCGGTGCAATACTGTGGGAGTACTGCACTGTCAGAGGCGCAGTCTTTCAATGAGACGCTGAAACGAAGCCATGTCCACCCTTCCAATTGTATAAACTAGTGCCATGGGATCTTTGACAAAGAGGGCGGTGCCCAGGCCAACACTTATCCCTCAGCCAACATCACTAAAACAGATTAATCTGGTCATTATCACATTGCTGTTTGTGGGAGTTTGTTGTGTACAAGTTTGGTTTCTTACACAAAGTACTTTGCAAGTGCAGTCACTGTAGTTATTAGCTGCAAAGCACTTTGGGACACCCTGTAGCCATGAAAGGTGCAACATAAATGTGGGTTGATCTTGCTTCCACAGGAAAGGTTCCTGCTTATTTACTGCATCAACACCATTTAACAGCCCAGGGCATTTCAATCAAATCACCCTTTTAACTTTATCTATTTTTAGGAGCAAACCCAGCCCTTTCATAGTACTAAAGGTTCCATATTCTTGGTACAGACTCTGCCACACTTTAGCTGAATTACCAGTGCATGATTTAGAAAGTCATATTAGATCTCAGGTCCCAATTATATTCCCAATGCAGTGCACACTTTTCCACACAGGAGATGCAACACCAGTCCTTTCACCTCCTCCCTTAACACCATCCAAGGCCTGAAAACACTCCGAGGTGGAACACCAATTTATTAGTACTGCCTTCAAATTTGTATACTTTATTCGCTGTTCCCGATGTGGTCACCTCTACACTGGGGAAGCCAAATGTAGACTAGTTGACCACTTTGCAGTACAGCTCCATTCAGTCTGCATGACCCCAAATTCCTGTTGGCTGTAATTTTAATTCTCAACCTTGCTTCTACTCTTACCTCTGTCCATGGCCTACTACCTACTTCCATTGAAGCTCAACACAAGCTCGAGAAACAGCACCTCATCTTTCATGTCAGCATTCTACAGCCTTCTGGACTCAATATTGATCATAACCTCAGCTTTGATCATAACCTCTAGGTGTTTATTTTTTTGCTGGCTTGATCCTCTATTCCCCTTATGTTGCATTCAGGTGGCTCCACTTACGGGGCGGCGGGGGGCACTGTCTTTTTACTATACCCATTACCACTCTTTGGCATCATGAAATCTTTCAGTTAATTGCTCCTACCCTCCAACCTTGCCTTTTGTTCTTCCTATCATCTTTCCTCCGTCCCTCCCTCTACTGGCTTATTAAACTCTTAACCTTCTATCTTCCTTCAGTTTTGATGAATGCTAACTCTGTTCCTCTCCACAGACGCTGCCCGCCCTATTGAGTATTTGTAGTATTTCTGGCTTTCAAATGCAAGGGTTGGGTTTTTCGCGCGCGCACGTACGCTAGGTTGGCGCGTGCTCGCGCGCGCAACTCGGCCGCGCGCGGCTGGAACAATCCATGCTGAGAAGTAGCCGCCATTTTGTAGCGTCTTGAGAAAATGTTTGAAAAAGGCGGAGGATGCGGGATTTTAACATGAACCAGCCATCGATTACACACACGGAGTAAGGGAAAGGCGCTTCCTTTTCTTTGGATAAGAAAAACACGGACAAAGAGGGGGGAAAAAAAAGGAATAAATGAGTTCGCAACCTAAATATTTAAACCGCCCATGTGAATTGCGTGTCCGCGACCGTTTTATTTTTTATTTAAAAAAATCACTAACTTGCTCTCACTAAAAGTTAAAAAAAAAACATGAGCTAACTTTTTCTATTTAAGCTGTTTTTAAAAAAATACGACAGTGATCCCAACGCGTTCAGACAACCTAACATAGTGGGTGCTGATTGACAGTCCCCTTAACCAATCGCGCGGCGGTATTTCGGTGGCAAGTGGGCCCACAACCAATCAGGCATAGAGTGGGCAGGACATGGGCTCCCAGCAAGTTAGGTTGGTTTCATCTTGAACATGACGCGCCTCGAGACGGAAATAAAAGTCGTTCTACTTCCCTCCCATACACTCCAGATAAAAAATATAGATTACCCTCTTAGAATCGCGAAGTATTAAACTCGCCTTGTAAACGGAACAAGAGCTTTCAAAGGTTAAAGAAAAGCGTTTTAGCGCTTACCGGAGTACCAAGAATCCATTTTGATTTCGTTGAATTCAAATAAAAAGCCTCTGCCCCGCTCCTGCAGAATTTTCTAGCTCCGGAAGAACCGCCCACCGCCGTTGATTGGTGCGTCCTGTGGGCCGGCGCAGCACTGCCTCCCTTTCCGATTGGCGGATGGGTGCTGTCGATCGGGCTGACGCACAATGCTAATTTACCTAATGAGATGCAAGGTGAAAGCTGCAACCTTCAGGTTCCCCGCCATTGTTACTTAGCTGCCTCCCCAAGACAGATGGGACTGAGACTTGGGTTGGGGAGGGGGGGCATCACTTGTTGTTGGAGGACCCCTTTTCAAGTAGATTAGTAATTAATGGAATAAAAACAGAAAAGTGCTGAAAAGTCCAGCAGGTCTGGCAGTATCTGTGGAGAGAGAAACAGAATTAATGTTTTTTAAATCCAATATGACTCTTCTTTGGAACTTTGAAGAGTCATAGGCACACTATGTTTTTATTTCAGATCTTCGGCATCTGCAGTATTTTACTTTTATTATAATAATTACTGGAGTTTCCCATTCCCCCCCCCACCATCCAAACTGAATTATAGTAGGGAGATGATGGTGTGGTGGATATATCACTAGGCTAATAATTCAGAGGCCCAGGTTAATGCTTATGGGGACCTGGGTTCAAATCCTTCATGTAAGCTTGTATTGTCAAGGAAGTCAAAGGGTATTGGGGATAGGAAGGAAAGTGGAGTTTTCAGACCAGCCATGATCTTATTGAATGGCAGAGTAAGGGGTCAGTTGGCCTACTCCTGCTCCTAATTCGTATGTACAAATGTAAACCAGAGTTATCCCATTGTGACCAGGCAGGAACAAATAAACATTAAGTGCCTAGGGCACATTAAATAAGATAAACATGTATAACTATGTACAGTACAGTGACATTACGGAAACATAAATTAACTTGCAATGTGGTTGTATATGTTGAATACACCCCTTATACACTGGGGTGCTCATTGGTCGCAGAAAACCTCAACTGTACCAGTGGACAACCATACGCTCCCTCTCCAGGGCCACTGGGCCCAGTTCCAAAGATGAGTCATATTGGACTCGAAAAGTTAACTCTGTTCCTCTCTTCACAAATGCTGCCAGACCTGCTGAGTTTCTCTAGCACATTCTGCTTTTAATTTCAGATCACCAGCGTTTGCAATATTTTGCTCTTAGAATAAATATTTTGTTATTAGGTGTGGCTCAATGGTTGTACTCTTGTCTCTGAGTTCAATTCCCACTCCTGGACTTTAGCATGAAAAATCAAACTGCCACTCCAGTATACTGTGAGAGACTGCAATGCCAGCGGTCTATCTTCTAAATGAGACATTAAACTGAGGCCCCCTGTGCTCTCTCAGGTAGATGGAAAAGACCCAGTGGCACTATTTAAAGAAGAGCAGGGGATTGCTTGTCAGATCTTGCTACATTACCACAGTGACAATACTTCAAAAGTACTTCATTGTCTGTAAAATGCTTTGAGGCATCCGGTGGTGGTGGTGGTAGTGAGTGGGAGGGAGGGGTGCTGGTGAAACGTGTTATCTAAATGAAAATCTTTCTTGCTTTCAGATCAATGAACAATTAAAATATTTGATATTTGTGTTGACTGGTAGAAGCATAGGAACAGATATAGGCCATTTGGTCCCCTGAGTCTGTTGCACCATTTAATGAGATCATGGCTGACTGACAACCTAACTCCATACACTCGCCTTTTCCATACATCCCTTAACATCTTTGGATAACACAAATCTTTCAATCTCGGACCTAAAATTTATAATCATTCTATTTGACGGTCACTGGAATTTCAAACCAGATTAGTGAATTATATTCCAGTGGTCAACACAAAGTCAACAAAAATCAAGAGACAACCAGAGGATTATTTATATTGTAAGTTTTACTGCTGCTCTCATCTATGAGCGCTCCACTCATCACAGGTTGCCACTGGCCTCCACTCCCACCTTTGGATGCTGCTCATGCACATCCTTGACTGCTTCCTGTAGTCATTCATCGAATCATCATTGTGGCAAAGGAGGCCATTTGGTCCATGCTATTCATTAAAGGTCTATAAATAAAAACAGGTAAGCTCGTAATCACTGGACTAGTAATCCAGAGACCCAGGCTAATGCTTTGGGGACCAGATGGTAAAATTTGAATTCAGTAAAAAAATTAAAACCTGGAATTAAAAGTCTAACAGTGACCATGAAACTATCATCGATTGTTGTAAAAACTCAGCTGGTTCACAAATGCCCTTTAGGGAAGGAAACCTGCCGTCCTTGCCTGCCCTGGCCTACATGTGACTCCAGAACCTCAGCAATGTGTGACATTACAGAAACATATAGCAAATTGTAATGTGGTTCTATGTGTTGTTTACACCCTTTATGCACTGCAGTGCCCACTGGTCACAGAAAATCTCAACTATACCAGTGGACATCACATACCTCTGTTTTGTGTTGTCACTGAGCTTTGGTGAGGTTTTACTGTGACCATGCTTTGTTGCCTTACCATACCTTCATTAGACTTTGTTTATACTATGGCAAACTTGAGTTGGTCTATGTATGGTTTTACTTGAAACAATTTATTGAGAACTATTTACAAGGATCTCAGGGTAATCACATTGGAGCCTCTCAGTCATCTGACTCCTGATGTCAAACTTACATCATTAATACCGTCATGGTTTAAAAACATAAGAACATAAGAAATAGGACCAGGAGTAGGCCATTCGCCCCCTCCAGCCTGCCCCGCCATTCAATAAGATCTTGGCTGATCTGCCCCAGGCCTCAACTCCTCTTTTGTGCCAGCTCCTCATAGCCTTCAACTCCCCGATATTTCAAAAATCTATCTACCACCTCTGTAAATACTTTCAGTAATCTGGCCTCCACAACTCTTATGTTTCATTAAAATATATATATATTTCATTAATATAAATTAATATAAAATTAAATCATTACTCTTCAGCCTCTTCCCCAGGGCCACTAGGCACAGGTAATGCCACAGAAGGGATGTAGGCAGCTAAGTGACACATGCCCCCACCTCATGGGCACTGCCTTAAACACCAATAGAGGTTGGTTTGGTCAGATGCCTCTTTTCATATTGTCATTTCTGTGAGTCTCTACAGAATGCCTCTTTAGACATGATATTAGAAGACTATCAATATAGAAAGGAAGCAAGAAATACTTATATTTATATAATGTCTTTCACCGTCTCAAGACATTCCAAAGTGCTTTATAGCTAATGAAGTACTTTTGAAGTGTAGTTACTGTTGTAATGTAGGAAATGCAGCAGCCAATTTGCACATAGCGAGCTCCCACAAATAGCAATGTGATAATGATCAGTTAATCTGTTTTAAGTGATACCGATTGATGTTGAGCAGGACACCAGAGAAACCTTCCCTGTTCTTCTTCAATATGGAGCCATGGGATGTTTTATTCCACCTGAAGCCTCAGTTTAATACTTGTAACACATTGAGTGTGAAGAAAGAAATCCAAGGATGCATACCCAAGCATGTGCCTTCAGGAGAGGAGGGAAGGTTGGGGGATATTGTTATGTGAGGTTATGAGGTTGTACCTAACAGTAAGCACTAAATAACTTGAATTGATATGGTACCTTTAACATTGGAAAAAAACAGAGGGGGGCTTAAAAGTAACTTCAAAAGAAGTCTACAAAGGCATTATTTGTGGAAGTAAAGAAATGCCTGATGAGAGGTCAGTGTTACAGTTTGGCTTAAAGGAGATAGAGGTGAAGAGGCAGAGGCACTTTGAAAGAAATTTCAAGATATATATCAATCTTCAAAGTAAAAACATAAAAGCCTGTGAGCATGCAAACAAGTAACAGGTCATAGAGTGAGGAAGCTGACAATGTGACATCCATTGCAAAGGCATAACAATGCACCTTAATACTACTACCTAACCTCAGGTGACCCAAAAGTCATATCATTCTGTAAGGGTTGCTAGCTACTATCAGCACCGTGTATTTTGTACACTATAATGTTGCAATATTGATGTATGGTACCTGAAGGACAATTGTCATATCTTGAAAAATGTACATTATTTGCCATTTTAATGGGTGCCACTTTATTGAAGGGAGGCCAAGTGTCACGTTCATTACAAGATTGTCATGTTTTCTACATCATGTCAATACTTTTAATTTGCATTAAGTGGACATCTTTTAGTTTAGGACATTGTCCTTTTACCTGATTAACCAATCTATTGGCTTGAAAACGTTGGAAGGTTTGGTTAGGTTAAAATGAACAGAAAAAGGATGTTTTATTTTAATCAGGGACCCACTGGAGTAGATCAAAGATCAGCATGAGGTTTGCCTCATTGTAATGCACACAAACTAGAAGATCCCAGGCCCAGTCCCTATCGTGCATGGTGAGTTGTCTGATCTCACTTGTGGTATGCCAACTAGTTCCAACCTGGGTGCTAAAAATCATCAGTTAACTTATCACAGACTTGCATACTAGTGATAGTCTGAATGAATTTACTTTTTTTTGGTTCCATTTCATATGAATCGGCCAAAAGGCGAACTTTGGATTTTCCTGCTATCTGGGGCTCAGTGCTACTCTCAGAATTTCATTCATTCATTATTAGGTGACCCCTATTTTTATTGGTATAGAGAGTCTCAATCAAGAGAAAAGATCATCCTTAATTTCTCTGGCAACTTGCGGATTAGAGAATATCAAAAAGATGTATTTCCCTTGTGGAAATACGAATGTAGGAGCAGGAGTAGGCCATTCAGCCCCTCCAGCCAGCTCCGCCATTCAACTAGATCTATTTTGTTTATTCGTTCATGAGTTGTGGGCATCGATTGCCCATCCTTAATTGCCCTTGAGAAGGTGGTGGTGAGCCACTTTCTTGAACCGCTGCAGTCCAAGTGGTGTAGGTACACACAACGCTGTTAAGGAGTTCCAGGATTTTGACCCAGCGACAGTGACGGAACTGATCTTAACCTTCAGTGCCATTTTCCCACACTATCTTTAATACCTAGGAATCGCCACAGCCCTCTGGGGTGGAGAATTCCAAAGGTTCTCCACCCTCTGAGTGAAGAAATTCCTCCTCAGCTCAGTCCTAAACGGCCCACCTCTTATTCTGAGACTGTGTCTCCTAGTTCCATACCAGGGGAAACATCCTTCCTGCATCTTTGGTTTGCCAACTCTCCAAGATTGGCCTGGAATCTCCAGGAATTGAAGACCAATTTCCAGGATGCTGCTGTGTGCAATCCTGGAGCAAAATCATTGGGGCATTGAAAAAGATTTTTTTTGTCTCTTTACCAGATATAAAAACATTGAAAATGGGTGAAAAAAACTGTTTGGCTGACAGTCAAGCTACATCCAATCAGTCTTTTTGTTTTGCATATCATGCCTGGTGAGCTATTTGATCTCAGTAGAGATGTGCCAATTAGTTCCAACTTGGGTGCTGTGTATAATTTAACTTAGCATGGACTTGCATACAAAAATGATAGTCTGAATGAATTTACATATTTTCAAGCTGCATTTTACATGAATCGACCAAAAGGCAAACTTTGGATTTTCTTGCTAGTTGAGGCTCAGTGCATCACAAGGATGGATGTGTTGGCCAATGAATGGCTGGAGCTTGTGGGTAAGTCATGTATTGAAACCTCCAAGAATATATTTAATCACAATTGGCAACTCTATGCATCTACCCTGTCCAGCCCTGTAAGAATTTTTTATGCTTTAATCAGATCGCCTCTCATTCTTCTAAACTCTCGAGAATACAGGTCCAGTCTCCTGAACGTCTCCTCATACAACAATCCCACCATCCCAGGAATACACAGATTGTCCGTCTGCCGGATCAAAAGACAAGTGGCCGCACAAATTGCATGTCATCTGGTGCGAGCACGTGACCCACAGGCCACGCAGCCCCATGCGACGCACGCAGGCGACGTGCCTCCACACGTGATCCGCGGACCTTACATCCCACGTGATGCACGCAAGCAACGTCCCTCCCCACGTGACCTGACCGCCTCAGCGCTATTGACGTCGCCGAGGCCCGAACGGTTCTTTCTGAAGCCGAACCACAATGGACGGTCGCTACGGAGGTGGGTACAATCGGGCTTCTCCCCCACAAGTCACACATCCCTCGACGTTTTCATGCATCCAGCAATTCTTTTTACTTCTGTCCGCTGCCAACTTGTTGAGAGAACGATGCTCTCGATGGCGCCCCGAAGTTTGTTTTTTTTCCTCCCCCACCCCCTTTTTTTGCCCCGATAAATCGGAGGCTGCCTTGCCGCTGTGATGGCCCCGCCCAACTTTCCCTCGGTGATTGGCCGAGCTGCTCCCGGGGCCACCTGTGATTGGCCAACGGTGCTGTCAATCATTGCCGGCCAGCTCGGCTCCCTCCGAAAGAGGGAGGTCGAACATTCCTTTATTATTTCGCTCGCGTTTTTTAAATTCTTTTTTAAGAATCCGCCCGACTGTTTGGCGTTTATAAAATAAATCAAATCCGTACTTAAGAAAAGATCTATGAGCCCAGCCAAATATAATTTAAGTGCGTGACGCACGCTTCCCCACGTGCGGTTGAGATGGATCCTCAGTGACGATTGTGAAACTGAATTTTTTAAAAAATCCGCCCTGTTCCTGATTTTAAAAAAAGACATTTATTTTCGGGATGTTTAATGGGAAACGCTTATTTGTGTTGGGAGGATGGCGGTTGAAAAGGGTCTCATCTTCCCTTGACTGGCTCAAACGCCACAAAATGGCGGCCGCCGCCTCCTCCTGTCCCAGGCACGCTCCCGGGCTCGCTCTCGCGCGCGCGCACCCACGAGCCTCGGCGTGTTCCTCGACCACCCCCCTGCTCTTTAAGTGAAGGAGCTCTGCAGCAATCTGGGCGAGTTTCCTTAATAGTCAGCCCTCGTTCCCCTTATTAATTCTTTTAAGATTCAGGGTGTTGCCTGCACTGGAAAGTTTTAGCTCTCGAGGGGGAATTGGATAAGCTAGGGTTGTTTCCTTTGGAACAGAGAAGGCTGAGGGCAGGCCAAATGAAGTGTATAAAATTGAGGGGACTAGATAGGGCCTTCTTATCAATTCTATTTCCCCTTGGTTGAGTGGTCCATGATCAGGGGGTTAAGAAGATGTCTAGAAAGGTTTGGAGGGGAACTTTTTTTCTCTCTCACACACACACACAGAGTGATGGGGATCTGGAACTTGTTGCCTGAAAGGGTGGTGGAGGCAGAAGCACACACAGCATTTAAAAAGCATTTGAACATGTACATGAAACCTGCAAGGCTATGGACTAAGTGCTGGAAAGTGGGATTGGGCTGGATGACTTCTTGTTGGCTGGTGCAGACGCAATGGGCCAAATGGCCTCCTTCCATGCTGTAAATTTGTATGATTCATATGACTATTCAACTCATCGTGCCCATCTCAGCTCTGAAAGGGCTCATCCATCTCGTTCCACTCTACACATCCTTGCAAAATGTTCCCCTTCAAGCATTTATGCAATTCTCTTTTGCAGGTTGTTTATTGAATCCACTTTTATCACCCTTTCAGGTACCACTAAGCTCTTACCCTGCACCTTTTTCTTTTTGCATACTCCTTTGCTAGTCAATCTTGTAGCAACTTCAGTCTCTCTGGACTTGCATTTTTAAAATTAAATTGAGATACCGGCAAGATTGTCCACCTCTGATTTTTGAGAAGATACTGCTGGACCTTCCTGAACCAATCCAACCTTGTCATGGATGGATGGTGGGAGGGTGGTTCCTAGTTCTTAATGGGTAAGCTCAGATAATTATTGCCTGGCACTTCGACTGTGGAAGGCTAATGGTCCTAACCCTGTTTCTGCTTACATGTTAGTGATTTAGGAGAGGGATTCCTGTATAATTTTTCTGACAGTTCTCAAAGCTAAGTGAGATGCCTCCTGGTGTTTTTCAACCAGATTGCCAGTGCAGGGGATTTTTTGGCTCAACACTATGCCATGCTATATTTAGAAGTGGTTGCATTGCCAATTTAACTTATTTTAGAGCATTCTTTACCCCAGTCTGTTTCCTTGTCCCTCATGCCAGGCTAAAAGGTGGCTGGCTTCAAGTTCAATGTTGACCTATAATTTGCGAAGAGATGTGTGGATGGTCAGTGCCACTCCACTTCACTATGTAATTTGTTTCCATAGGGTTAAAAAAAAAAGTTTATATTTATCCTGTAATGCAAAAGTGCCTTGATGTGTCATTCATTCAGGTATTTATTTGAAATTAGGACTATGTTGGACCATGTAGCTGACCAGTGGTTTCTGGTTATACACGTGTGCTAGGATGTTTTTAGAGTTGGGTGCATTCTTTGAATTTAATCCTGTGTTAATGAAGTTGATTGTTCTATTATTGATTTATTTGGTATGACTTTCGAAGCATGTATTTGTTTTAGAGTGTAACCAACTTGTGCACTACATCCCTAACTACAAGAAAGTTTGACTCTTTAACAGCAAAATTGCTTGGCCCCAATCTGGCATACCTAGCATTAATTCACACCCTAAACTTCTCTACCTTCCTTTCCTCTTAAGATGTGCTTTATATCCTACCTCTTTGACCAACTTATGTGGCTCAATGTTAAATGCTTCACTGTTCCTGCGAAGCGCGTTTGAATATTTTATTATGTTAAGGGCACAATATAAATAAATATATGTTATGTTCTTCAAAACTTTCCCTTCCACCTGTAAATGTGAAACTATGCCTCTGTCCAACCTTGCTTTATATTCTTGGCTCATTGGCTTTTTTATGAATTTCATTTCTATGGCCCCAACAGCTTGAATGTCAAGGATAGATCTCAATCTGAACTTTAGTTCCCTTTCTTTCGTAATTGTAACAAGCAAGGGTGAAAAGGGGAAAGTTGTTTGCTTTGCAAACGTCTATGACAGTGGTGAGAATTTGGTGTTATTAATTTGTTCCCTCCAAAAATTGTTTAATTGAACATTGTGGTTTCTGTCACTGTGATGACTGCATTTTAGGTTTCTGTTGACTCTTGTCCTGTACTTAAGAATCAAGCAGCACACAGGTCCATATCTTTTGCATGCTTATACTGAACAGTTCATCTTAGTGTAGGCAGTAGATATAGCATGCAAAATGGGCATTGTGTTTTTGTTTCCCTCACCCTTTCCTTTCCCTGAGACATTGCTAATGTATAGTTATCTTATGAGGTGGTTGTACTTTGTGTATATGCTTAGACTGTGCAGGTTAGTAGGATATTCAGCAGTAGAACCTCACAGCCTTTGTGTTTGTGTATATTTCAACTACATGCCCAACCTATCCAGCCAGGTGAAACTACAGTGAAACTGACATTCTTTTTCGCACCTCATTCTCTAATGTTGAACACTAAATCTTCCCATTCCATGACACCGACTGAGCTTTTCATCAAAACTAGACCAAGCTCTGTAGCCCATCAGTTATTAAAGTTATGTGATTTCCTACTCCAGAATAAGTCACTAGAAAGCTCTGTGACTACTTGGATAGCCTGCATCAGGGAGATTGAGTAAACTATGAAGTGGTTGAAGATTTAGCTTTTACTTTGCTTCCTCAAACAATTTTTTTTGTGAGGATTTGAATTCTGTGAAGCAATTAGTGAATTGCTTGGTGTGAAAGGTTACTTTTTTCTCCTGTTCACTAGCATTTTAAGTATGCTAGATGAGAATGCTGGATAGAGTGGTGAATTAGAGGTGAAACAAACATGGCAGTTTATCCCCAGAAGCAGTTGTTGAGAGGGACAGTAACTGTTCATTAGAATTAACAAATGATGTAAGGGTCGAAAACAGCCCCTAATTTTAGTCTGTCAAGAGTATTGTGCTCAAAATGAAGCGTGATATTGATAGTAAAGGGAGGATAATTTTGTACAACCACTATTGGCATTAAACATTTCTTAAGTGTTCTAGCTATTTCTTCAACAACATCTGGGTGAATAGAGATTTGCTTCAGTTTCATGTCTGCAAATCCAATGCCATTTTGGTCCATTGGTGCGTATGTACTTTTATCTGGTTGTCGGAAGGGCTGATTTAATAAGTTTGTATCCTCATTATTGAGGTTGGATTTGTTCCACGCTTCCACTTTGCGTTCTTCCATTTGCCACATTGCCCACCTTGTGGCCATTGAAATTTCAGTCTTTCCCTTCACGTTGAGGCTTGACTTTTCCAACCAGTTCCTCATCTTGAATCTTCCAAGTTACAATCCATTTCAAAATATTGCAATGTTTGCTGTGTCCTGTTCTCCCATTACCTCTGTCCTGACTTCAAAATGATCATTCCCTCCCAAATTTCCTCTTGGCAAATATTTATTCATCAGTCAACATTACTACAGTAAATGATCCAGTCGTTACCTTGTTGATATTTTTGGGACTGTATGGAAACTGACAGGCAGGTTTCTGACATTACAATAGTGACTGCACGTCAAAATTGGCCGTAAAATGCTTTGGGATGTTGTGAAAGCAAGCTCTTTAAATACATCCATGCTTTTGCCCATCCTACCTTTGTAATCTCCAGCATTGTGTCCCCCACATACCCTTTGCTCCTGTCAATTTGCCTCTCCTTGGTCTGCCCTACTATTGATGACTATTCATTCATGCATACACTAGTATTCCCTGCTTGGCATTCTTTATTTTACTACGACTGTCTTTATTCAATGATTCGGACATTTCCCTTCAAATCCTGTTTTCCCCCTTCCTCCAATTTGTAATGGGTGCAACGTTGGTAAAGACTGCTAAATGCATATGCAGAGGCCTTGTAGGTAAAGTACAGATTATGGGGCGAACCTTGTGTAGTTTCTCTCGTGGTTTCTCCTCTCCCTTGGTCTGGGTGCAACAGTGTCAGCAGTAGTTTTGTGCCATTGTGAAAGTTTAAATCTTGTCAAGTTGCTCCTCAAACCCAGTAAGTTGAAAGTCAGTTCTAGTGCTTCAATGCTTCCTAGCTTTAGTTCTGTTTTTGATTTTAACATTTTGTTTTATTCTGTGACAGTTAACTTGTTTACATGGGAAAAATTTACTGGGCAAAGACCAAGGAAATGGGACTAATTGGGTAAGCTCTACCAGAGAGCCAACATGGGCACGTTTGGTTGAATGGCTGCCTCCTGTCCTGTACCATTCTATGATCATGGTCATTGTTTTGCTGCAATATTGATATGAAGAAAGTTGTATTCTAGGAGTTTCAAGTCTGTTTGCTGGAGCCAGATTACTGCAATATTAGCATAGCATCTGCTGACTAATTCTTGCCATCCATCAAGTCCTGCTTTTCTCCCAACTCTGCCTAAAAAACAATCCACTCATGGTCTTATAAAAGATATTAAGGAAAATGAATTAGATACGGATCAGACATGATCTGATTTCAATGCTAGAATAGGCTGTAGGGGCTGGAAGACCTACTACTATTTCTGTGTCAATCCCTAAAGTTGCAGATTGTTATACATCCGATTGTATGTTTTGTCTGCGTGTAACAACTGGTAGTTGCTTCCTGTTGTAATGAACTGTTACAAAGATAAACTAGTGCAACTGTCTCCATCATGTTGTTGCCTTGGTGATTAGAGAATTGGATGAATGATTTTTCTAGGTTAGGATTATTTTAAGATCTGCATTGGGATTGAATTTAAAAATAGCATCTAGGAGTGGCTTGTATTAATGCATGTTGCCACCATGAGATCCTGATTTCACCTGGGTTCCTTCAGGAGTATGAAAATAAACATGGCTGGATTAGTGCATTGTGTTACTGCTTCTCTCTAAAACCTGAAGAGGAATTTCACGTGCCAGGAGGAACTTTGTGTTTATAACTTGTGGGCTAATATCGTAATGGGTGCATTTCACTGGGTGGGAGGCCTTGCAACAACTTTTGTATCCACTGATGTCTTTTTACCTTAGTAGTCATCCAGTTCTAGAAGGCTCAGCAGTTTTAGAACAACTTTTCAAATTCATGACAGGTCACTTTCTCATTCAGACTGGTTACTTTAGGGTTACTTGGAGATGGAAAACATATCCCAAATGAGAGAGTGGACATCAAGTCCTGCAAATAAGTATTTTCTTGCAAGTTTAAAGGAGGGGAAAAAATGCAGAATTATTTAGCCATTGAGACATTAAGATGTAGCAGATGATCACAAGTTTAAATTGTATTTTATGTACTTTTGTGTTATTGAGTATATTATGAAGTGTTATCATAGCTTTGTATTCCTGGCTATATATCCCAACATAATAGTTTCATTAATTCCTTTTGCTGTATTTTTTAGACAGTGAGGGAATGTTCTTGGAATCCCTTTCAAAATCGTCCTGCTTTTTTAATTCTACATGTTGCATGTTTAACTTATTTACCATATGTGAACAATTTCATTTGTTCACTTTAATTTAGCTGAAGATAATTGATACAGATCCCACTGCAAAATAACTGCACACTCTCATTCTTATTTTGGGACAGCTTGCATGTATTACCTGGAACATTAAACTTGTCAATTGAATGCAACACTTAATAGACATTTCCGGTGCTCACAGGGAGGTGGTGCTGTGTCGTTTTTACAACTTCTGAGTCTTGAAGCTGATTAAACATTTGGCTACATTGGAAATGTAAATTTTCTTAACCTTTTTAAGCTATGTAGCCCCTGTAATATGCCTCCAGTGTAGATAGTCTAACACTCTGTAGCAGTTCCTCTTTTTGCATTGCTTTTTCATCGTACAATGCTTCCCTTTCCTTTAAAAACTGACTGTTCTGGCTTGATTCCTGCTCCAATCAATTCTCCACACACATCAGTAGAAAATACAATCTGCAGCCTGAATCTGCTGCCCATTGTGGACTGAAAGGCATTTGCAACTTGCCAGTATGTAGTCTTAGGTGCCACTCTGACATCCTACCCTTTCCAGCCTGAAAAGGGTCCCAAAAGCATGTGGCCCGAGCCTGAGATCTCTGCTACCCTCTATCACTTACAGCCTCCAAAGAAGCTGGGGCCCACCCCAGGTTGAATCCATTCACTAATTGGAACCCCCACACCTGTCACTTAAAAAAAAAAGTGGGTCGGAGAGGAGGAGCATCTCGAAATAGATATACTATGACCCATGATGATTGTGAGTGATT
Source organism: Cetorhinus maximus (assembly GCF_964194155.1). Classification (NCBI taxonomy): domain Eukaryota; kingdom Metazoa; phylum Chordata; class Chondrichthyes; order Lamniformes; family Cetorhinidae; genus Cetorhinus; species Cetorhinus maximus. The sequence continues at coordinate 14,496,079 of NC_135906.1, read as the reverse complement.
TGGAGATTTATTCTTGTTCAAATCTCTCTCAGGGCCCCTATGGCCTTGTTGATGGCTGCTGCTGGCTGTTTTGTCATCCTGGTAACTAACTGTTGCCCCTGCGTTGAATTTCATTACTTTTCATACTGCTGCAGGTGGTGTATGTGCAGAAATATTAAAAGCTTTTTCACACTTATTGAGGTTTTTAAAAAAAGACCTTGGTTCTTTTACAGTTAATACAGGCTATGTATTTGTAATCCTATAATCCATTCAAGTGCTTGTAAAGAATTCAGCTTGATAAAGGCTTTAATACTAGTGTGAAGATCAACACCTGAGAACAACAGAAGGAGGGTGTGTGTGTATAAAATTTATTTTTTTTAAAATGAACCTTTCCTGTCTTGCTTTGTAATAAACAGGAAATTGCATTTTGATTATTTTAATATTAAAAAGCTTCATAGAAATATAAGGGGGCAAATTGGCATGTTATCAAAAAATACATTTGACCAAATGGGTTAAACACAGAGCAGTATAACCAAGTTTTATATATTACTTCTCATAATTATTTTTTAAAATGATTCAATTTGACTTTTGAGAAATTCTTAACTTTTTGATAAGTGGAACAGGCCATTTTCCTTCAATATCGATCTTGTAAAAAATCACATCTTTTACGCGGCGTGTACCCCTGCTGAAGCCCACCTTGTTGTACAGATGAGTTTTTGGCTCGTCAGATTGCGAAGTTTCCATCAACAACTTTAACTATCTTGGCCCAGTGCTGTCAAACCATTCTAGCTTACTACTTTATATCCTTCATTCAAAAGCTTACTCAAACCACTACCTCTTTAAACTTTGGTTGCCACGAAGGTGCTCCTTTGAATATTCTGCACATTTTATCATGTTAGAATGCAGTTTGTCGTGTGATACTTGTAGGACCCACTTCACAGAAAATGAGCAGCCATCTGCTGAGGATGTCCAGATGTTTGTCAGTCACGAGGCTTCCTCTGTTTAAAGAGTAGAATTAAAACTCTCAGAATTGGTGGACAAGAGGTTTTGCAAAGATTGATGGTGGAGTTGGGAGCCCAGTTCCAAAGTCTAACTAGGGGAATAATGACATGGTTGCTGCAGGAATTTGGTTTACGCGAACCAAGTTACTGATGCCGCTACTTGGTTTGCAACAGCTTGCTAAAATGTCATATTTGTGTATGTTTTGGCAAACGCCTTTTGAAATATATCATTGCTTTTAGCTTTATATTTGGGCAGAAAGTTAGCATTATAATTCCGTGAAATACATACGTTCAACAAGAATGATTCCTGGGATGAAGAACTGTAGCTATGAGGATAGATTGGAGAGGTTGGGACTGCTTTCCTTGGAGAAAAGGAGAGGAGGCTTAATAGAGGTATTCAAGATCCTGAGGGGCATGGACAGGGTAAATAGTGAGAAACTGTTCACATTCATTTGACAATAATTGCCAAAAGGAGTAAATGTGATGTGAGGAAACATTTTTTCAGCCAGAGGGTGGTTGGAGTCTGGAGCAAGCTCCCCGAAAGGGTGGTGGAGGCAGATTTGATTGAGATATTCAAAAGGGAATTGGATTGCCACCTGAAAAGAGAGAATGTGCAAGTTACGGAGATAAGGCAGGGGAGTGGGACTAGGTGGAATGCTCTTTCAGAGAGCCAGTGCAGACTCAATGGGCCTAATGAACGCCTCCTGCACTGTAAAGATTCTGTGATACTGTGAGCATCCTTTGCTATATCTCTAGGTTCCTTTTCTTTTGCATCTCTGCCATGTTTTTGTCTCATCCCATACCCTATGTTCTCAAAAGTTTTTCCCACTTTACCTCAATTAAGCTATATTTAGGGTCCTGAGCTTTTTTGTCTTTATTAGCCATGTACTATGGAACGTTCAGGGGTTAGGAGATTTGGTGGCGAGGGTTAGACCAATAGGTGGGATTTTGAGGTAAGAATAATGAGACCATCAGTGCCCAACTCTGCCGAGCAGTAAATCTGACAGCAAGCATCCAGTATATGCACAATTAAATGTGGGAATGCAGGAGTTGCCCTGCTCTAACAGTATTTCGCTGAGTGGACTCAGCATTGAAATATGTGAAAAGGTTGAAGTTGCATTACTTCCCAATAGATATACACTAAACACTGCAGAAGAAGTTGGGGCTTGTCCATTCAAATGTAAGTGAAATTTTAATGGCGTGCTTAAGTTTTAATTGCTGTCAAACATCCTCTCTTGGCACTGGGAATTTACTTATGGGATCTTATTCTGCCAGATTTCAATTATGGACAATTTAAAACAATAATAGTTTCTATTTTTTAAAATCTCTTGTATCTCTCCTAATCCCGTTTTTCTTTCTCCTTTCTCTTGCTTTCTGTACATGATTTGACTTTTGACTCTGCGAATCTCAGTAAGAATTCTTCAGTCTCGTTGAGATGACACACCATCCATTCCTTGCCCTGTTCTCTCAGATCCCAGATCTCCTGTAGAGGGTTCTGCAAAATACAGTGCAAAACCCCACAGACTGTGGGCAAGTGTAATGAATGGCGAGTTTCATTTTCTTGGTGCTGGCTGTAAAGTCTGAGCTTCAAGTGCTTTAATTGCTTGCATCTCCAGTTGCTGATGCTAATAGATTTGGTGTTCTAATTTAGGATCTATCCACCAATGAACAACCCATTCCAAATTTCCAGGATTCAAAAAGGACAAACCAACATGAATGAAATATAAGTGCAAATATGACTGAAGTTGCCGGGCCTTTGAGGGCAAGATTAATGATGTGAGGTCGGCATGAATGCATGCAGACAGGGAATTGTGTAATGGAGGCTCTGAGTAATCCCAATTAATTTATTTTCTGTCATCCTTCAGTGGTGTTGCTTGCCCTGTTGAAATCTTGTGTTTTTTCCTGACACTGTCATTGAACAAAATCTTACTGTCACCAATCCAATGCTTGCTTGTACAATCACATCTGATATAGTACAGGAATTGCTTCATGAGTTCTATTTATTCTGATTCTTCTGATGGGCTTACAACTGGGCATTCCTAATTTGTATTGAATGAAGTCACAATTTTTGCTACAAAGTTTGGATGAATAGGAATGAGCGTATAACTTGCCATCAATTGTCTACAGACTTGTAGCAAGACCCTGTTGTTAACTTTGTTCTTGATTGAGTTATATAAGATGTTGGTATACATTCCGATTGCCCTTGTGAAGAATGCATGCATGCTGATATCCCTTAATAAGTACAAGGACAAGGAAACATTGAACCATCTAGTTAATACTCTTTATTAAAGCAAGTGGATGATATAATAAAATGCACTCTCTTTCATGGAGTATATGAGATGTAGGTGCCAGTTATAAATTATAAATCATATACCAGGAACTCTTCAGTAGATTAAACCTTATCTGACTTGACTGCACAACAAGACTAGATGAAAAAGATACAAGCAGCTTCAGTGTCTGTTTGTTTATATGTTTAATTATAGCCTAACATAATACCATAATGTTAACACGTTCTAACTACATCTGGTTAATCTTCCTTCAGCAAGATGGCAATAAAATCTGTTTACTAGTGAGAGATTCAGTTATGGCCTTTCACTTATTTTTTCCCAGTACATTCCTAACACAGATTCTTACATGTTTACCACTGTACAGTCACTTGGTTTATTACTACATGCTTACTTTTTCTATAATCTCTGCCATTAGCAAGGTAAAGTTTCCACTGCCTCGGGTCTAACCTTGTAGAGCTATTGTAGACTGAGTATCAACGTGCAGACATATGTTAAATTACTACGGCTAATTTCTGGTACACCTATACTTGTGCACTGCTTGTTAGCTCAAGCCAAATTTTCATTTTCCTGCCTCCTGTCCTCTTGGGATGTAAATTCTGTTTCCTTAATTTTATTTTTGTCTTAACTGTTAAAGCTCCCTTCTGTCATCTCCATTTTTCCTGAATACCCTAAACACTTCCATGCTGACTTGACTCTATCTTTTGAGCTGAGTTATGGTTCTGTAATCTATGTATTCACAATTCCTGCAGCTACAGGATTCCTTCAGTTTCTATTCTGAGTTGTTTTAATAATCAAGTATAGACTTTTTTAAAAAAACTCTTCCCAGAGCTTATTTTGTTTTATTGTGATCTCTTCACCCCATTACCTTAGATCTAACAGCCTATGTGCTTTTCTCTCTGCATTTTCTACTGCAACCTACTCTGTACCAAAATTTAAAATGTTTCCAGGATCAGCCTAATTGCTTAGCTTTGTATCACTGATGTGTGAGATTGAGAAGGCGAGCGGTTACATTGTTGTATTGAGTCAGTACATCATGAACAGGTGGCAATAGGATGCATTACAGCTGGCACTGAAATGTCTGGTTGAGGAAAGGTTTTAGTGGGGGGTGGGGATGATATGGTGAATATTATGCTGAACATGCCTATTAAACCAACCCGTTCAGCTTGGCTTGCATGAGCAATGGTCAGTTGAGCAAGTTACATGTCAGTCCCTTAAGGGTGAAAATTGGTGTCACGTGGAAGAATTGGTTTCTCTTAAGTCCTTGGGCATAGCTAAATTTAATAGTTACACTGAATTGCATTGTCTCGTCAGTGGGATTGTAACATGATTCTAAACTTCTGGTTTTTACTCCCTTCCAAACAAACTGAAGTGCATTTTTTTTGTGAAATCAGTTGAAGTAACTGAAATGATGATCAGTGTGTGATTCTGTTTCTCTTAGAGTATGGAGAGGATGATTCTTGGAACGCTGGAGGAGACGATGGTCAAGGTGATTTGCTTTTAATCTTATCATTTAAAAATACAAGAATTGGGAAAACTTCCTGTTGGGCTTAATGGGGTCAGGCATTTGCTATTTTAAAATATTCAAGCTTGTTTTATTGCTATGACAGATATTAATGCTACTTCAATCACAGTTAACATTGTAAGCATGTATAAGGAATAAATGGCTTAAAGCAGAACTTGTGTTAGAATCAGTTAATGTTGATAGTCAAATTTGTAATGTTGGGTATAAATTGGATAGTGAGGTATGGTGTCATATTGGTTATTTTACTGAACTAATCCCGAGGCCTGGACTAATGATCCAGAGACATAATTCGAATCCTACCATGGTAGTTGGGTGTGTTTTAATTCAGTTAATTAAATCTGGAATAATCAGTAATGCTGATCATGAAATGCCTAGGATTGTTCTGAAAAGCTGTTTAGTTCATTGATGTCCTTTAGGGAAGGAAATCTACCATCCTTACCTGGTCTGGCCTCTACATGACTCAGACCCATAGCAATTTGGTTGACTCTTAACTGCTCTCTGAAATGGCCTAACATGCAATTCAATTGTATCAAAACTGTAAATGGGGATGGGAGAAAAATGCTGGCCTTGCTAGGGATAGGGACATGTTGTTAGAGTAATATTAAAAGCTGCTTATAATGGGAAAGAAACTAAACTAAGTTCGTTCATTGCAATTGTCTGCTCTCTTGGGATGAGCTGTCCATCCTTCTAAGGGCTAGTAGTCTGCTGTGAGTAGAACATGTGACTAATGTACAGAGGTGCTCAAGACCTTAATTTACCTTAATTGATACCTTCAAATATTGTCTCAAACTGTCCAAAATCCTTTATAGGCCATGACTTGGATGTTGACAGTTATATAGAAAAGCACAGAAGCCATTTTGCACCCAGCAAAATGCTACAAGCAGCAAGCTGCTCTGGTATTGGTAGTGATAAGTGAGGGAGGCATACTTGTTTTGGCACCAGAAGAACTTGTAACTCTTAATATAATGCTGTGGGATCCAGTTAAGCATATTTAGCATCTCTTCCGGTGATTGGGATACTACAGTGAAGTGAGGGTAGTAGTCCTGTGCCCAAGCCCATTGCTTGTATAGAAATATCATTAGTAATTTTACTGCAGTTGCTTTCTGGTAAAAGTTTGCCTTTTCTTTAAAATTTGGCACTATTTGAAGCATGAAAATAAATAGTAGATGGTGCTTTAAAATGCAATTTATATAAAGGAATGTGAGGTCTTTCCAATTAGTCTTAGAAGGCAGCTCTTCAGTTCAAGGGTGCCCTGAACTTCCCATGAAAAGTGAACAAATGAAACATAACCTAAGAAAGGGTATATTGACCTTGGATTGACAGTTTGCATAAAATGGACTTGTATTCCCTTGGGTTTAGATGTTTATGGGGTGTTCTATTTATTTAAGGTCTCTCAAATGATTAAGCAATCTGTTAAGATAAACACAAATTATTACCTCTGAGGGAATCTGGAACAAGGAGGATGCAGTCTTAAAATGAGAACTAGGCTATTTCAGAGTGAAGTTGAGAAGCAGCTTTTCAAACAAAGGACAGTTTGCCCCTGAAAATCTAGGAATATTGGGACAACTGAAATTTTCAGAACAGATCAATGGATTTCTAAGATTTGGAGGGATATGGTTCAGTTGTGGGTAAATTGAGTTACAGTACAGATTAATCATGATCTTATTGAATGGCGGAACAGACTCTGGCTGAAAGGCCAACTTCTGTTCCTATAACTTCTATTATTTTTTTCTAATGTGAATATCTGATCTTTTGTGTTTTGTTCCTGTTAGGGTATGATGGCTATGATTACAATTACAACCAAGATAATTCAGAAAATTATTCAGGAAATTATGGCTATAACTCTGGTAATAAAGCTTGGGATGCTCCTAAAAACCCTAACACAGATTCCATCATCGCTAAGATCAACCAACGTCTGGACATGCTCTCTCAGTTAGAGTGTGATAAGACACCAGGTCGCTCTTCAGGCCAATACAACAGGTATCTTCTGGAAGGTCACTAAATGGTAAAATGCTGTACACATAAAATGAAGAAATTGGCACTTGGGACTGATGTGACACTTCAAATTTAAATAGGCTGGCACACATTTCTTCTTTCCTCCCTCCACCCTCGCCCAACCCCAAAGAAACATGTGTGCTTATCTACACTATGGTGAGAAACCCTGATTTATTCATTATTTTACACCCTTTATAATTACATCTTGAACTTTAACTCAAATTAAGCATGGATTCAATATATAAGGCTTTAACTAACAACTCATTGTTTAGAACAAAGTTAAATCTGACTGTTTTGTGTGGTATTCTGTGCCAGATTAGCCAGGTGCAAAATTTAGTTTTAATTTGGAGCCACTGGGATTGTCAGCATAATTGATTTTAGGCTAATTGTACAGGGTATTCTCAATGTGTATGGGTCAAGAATTATCATCTGCAGTAAAATTATGCATTGTAATGTGGAGAGTATAGAATGCTGTAATTTTCTTGTAAAATCTCCATTCTTTCCAGCAATTAGGTTAAGATTTTAAGGATGGCATCCAGCCAATGAACACTTGTGATGGGGGATGGGGTGGAGAATAGAACATTGGACAGTTGACGTGAGCCATTTGTCTCCAAAGGTTGCTGTTGGCCAAGTGTATTGTTTTCCCACCCCTATGAAGGAAAGTTGGATTTTGTCTTTTTGGTTGCAGTAAGCCACCTTTTGCTGCTGTATTCAGTAATTTAGACATTGTTTACAGATGAAGAAATAACCTCACACACCATGATTACCTGAAATATCCTGTTTAGTTTTTAGTCTGCTGTCACTGAGTGGCAGGCTTTTGCCATCGTCCTTTCCAGCTACTGATTAGATTCCTTGCTTGCTCTGCAACTCTTTCAGGTTTACACCTTATGAGTCCTATGACTCCAGGTCTTCAATGAATGACCATGATCCGTACAGATCTGGCTACGGCTATGGTTACGGTGATTCTGGACCTAATTATAACGATTCCTATGGAGGTCACTATGACCACTACGACAACTCCTACGGGACTCGCAGAGATCAGTACCACAACAGAGCATATAGTAGCCAACGGGGTCAAAATTGGTCTAGAGACTGGGCTCCAAATAAGAGAGCAAACTGGAATGACCCCTACATGCAGCCTGGAGGTTCCAGGCGGATGTCTGCACACTGGAATGACATGTCAATGGGAGGCAGAGGCTTCAATGCTGCCTCCTCCACCAGAAACCTCCCCTCGCTCTTCTCCCCAAACATTATCCCCATGGACCTGTTCCGAGCTCAGGGCTCGGCAAGAGCGTTTGGTGGCAGACTGAGAAGGAAAGACAAGAATCGAAACAGAGGCGTAAGTACCTTTTTTAAACAATGCATTTTATTTCAATCAGTAGCCAATGAGTGTGATCAGTGAAAGACCAAGAAGGCCAAGTTACAGGATATTTCTTTTCAGTGGATTGTCCATTTCCCCTTTTTTACTATCCAAAAATGATGCGTTCCTTTTTCTGATTTAATTGACACTAAGTATAATTTTGACATTTTTCGGCATCTGTGGAAGAATTTGTAGCTGTCTTAGTTGAGGATCCAAAGAAGAATTAGGGTTTTGGACATTATAGTGCTTTTTTAAGGTATTGTAGTGAGGTAGGACTGGCTTCAAAGTAATTCATTGTATGAAGCACTTGAGTGTTTTGGCTTGATGTAAGACTTTGAACGTCTTTTCTCCCTCTACTCTTGCCCACTCCCCTCCCTCAGAAGCTTTTGTCTGTTATCCATGTGTGAGCGAAGGTGGTGAGTGTTGGCAGGATACAAGTATCACTGGGTATCGATAGAGGGCCTTTCAAGGCAGGGATTGATTTATAAGGTCAGGGCTGATTTATAGTACTGAAACTGCCACTAAGCTGGGAGCCAGTCTCTCATACTGGGATATTTGAGGGCTTTTCTAGCCTGGGTGCTTGAAAAATGTGCATTTCATACTGAGCCATGGGAAAAGTCCTTTCAAGAGGGGAGATTGTAAAGTACACCTTAGCCAATCAAATTGCATTGTCATTGGGTACACTCCATGCACCTGTAGCTGCATTACAGTTAAGTCAGTTCAAACCACACGTACTATAATGCATGGTTTTATATGCAACCATTTATAATGAATTGTTCATCTCTATAATTACCTGATCTTCAAATCTGACTTTTGCATCACCAGAAACAGTCTTTAATTAATCAGAAACAAATGTTGAGTTTTTGAAATGTGATTTTGAAATGCGATTCAAATGTTTTTGCTTTGTATCAGAGGAAGAAGGTTATAGGTGGTCCAGGTAGGAAGAGGAAACAGTCAACAAGCAGCACTGAAGACCCTGAAAACAAGCAAGCTAAAACAGATGATGGTGAAGATTCTGATGCTGGTACTAGACACTACAATGTTACTTATTTGGACTTTTTGTGCTGTTTATAAATGAGATGAGCACATGCAAGTTGAGTCCTGGTCTAAGCTATTGTGTAGGGGTGCTGAACAACTGAGACATCTAAAGGTTGGGATCGGGTGCGTTCTTTATCCTGGTGCTGGCTGAAAATGGGGCTGTGTCATGTTGTGCATTTGGTTGCAATGCACAATATGCTGCAGAGAAGAATAACTTGAGGAAAACGAGGACCTGTCCAAATGAAAATATGGAGTGGGAGGGGGGCGCGGTGGAGTTTGTGGGGAGGATGAATGATTCTGCTTGCAATCCACCAGTTGGGGTGGCTGGAGAATTGAGCTTTGAGTATTGTTCTGTGGGCAATTTGTGAAATCAAGTTAGTTGGGGATTATGCAAATTAAAAATGTGCGCGTCACCTCATCCAGTGAAAGCAATATTGTCGTAAAAAGAATAATGTAAGACTATCATAACTACCGTAGAAAATTGCCAGTAATAAGGTTGTTGCTATACTTAAAACCTTTATGTTGGTCACATGATAACTATTCAAAAGCAATTGATTTTGTTTCTGTTATAGAAGACAAAGAAGATGATGGGGTTGAATCAGTAAGTACTACTATTGTCAAAGACTCTTCAAATCTACCTGAATAGAGCCAAGACATATGTTGGAATTTGGTATAATTTTACATTTGTTACTCAAAGCTAGGATTGGAATTATCTTAATGTAGTCTGAAGACTTTTTTGCTAGAAAAGATGGAGGAAGACAGAAGATGTTTGAATTTTGTCAACACATTGCCTTTGGTATCCAGCTTGGCTGCGTGGTCGCGCACTCTATCTCTGAGAGGTGGATAGTTCAAGCCCCAATTGAGAGACTTGAGTATATAGTCTAGGCCGACAATTTAATTGTGCTAAGGGTAGTTCGCTGTCTGAGCTGGCCTCTTCTGACCATATAGCACTACTGGTAGGACTGACTTGAAGCACTTTGGGACTTAGCAAGAACATGAAACCTGCGATTTCAACATTTTTTCCTATAAAGTGAATAGTTTTACATTCAATAATCAGCATGTGTGAATGTGTTAGGTTGTGCTATGCAATTGAACCTCGGATAGCAGTTAGACTCTCTGGTGTGGTTTTGGAGGTCTATAGACTGGTACAATGCTAAGTTCAGTCTCTGTTCCGTGCTTTTTATATATTCTTTCATGGGATGTGAGCATTATGAACCAGCATTGGTTGCTCATCCCTTATTGCCATTGAGAAGGTGGTAGTAGGTACCCATGCTGTTAGGGAGTTACTGATAGCTTCGTCAGAGATGGTCACGGGGTTGGAATTGGTATTCCCAGACTGTGGGAGTGGGTGGCGTGCAGATGATCAGCATTGCCCTTTGAAAGTATCACTGCCTTACCTGAGGATTAAAATCCATTCAGCCATGGACAGCATTTAATTGTACTTAACAGTACCATGGGAGATGGAATTTGTGGTTGATATGGTTTCTAATTAATTGAGAGAAAAGAGCTTCAACTGTTGAAAATTTGTTCATTTTGTTAACTAAAATTGATTATGTAAGTTGTCCGATATAAGATTGGTCCCAACCAATAAAACACTCATTGAGTTTTATTCAGGAAGCAAAATTCAAGTTCAACTACATGACACCCTGCATGTTTATGTTGCTATGGCATTCTTTGTGACAAATAACCAACTTGTGGCAAGATTGAATGGCAACATATGTTTTTTTTCAGCAAACTACTTCAGTTTTAAGTGGTTGTGGACAAGAATTCGGTCTAGGGTTAGATAATGTATTATGCTTGGGGAAAAGGGTGAAGAAAAGGCAACCTATTGTCAATGAATGCCATCCATCCCAAATCAGTGTTGGAAACTGAAATAGAACAGGTGGGAGTGAAGTTTAGAGAATGAAGAATCCCCACCTACCTTTGATAGTAAGCTATGGCAGCACCAAAATAAGGGATCTGTTGGTCAGTTGCTATGTGCAGTGCGTTGGCAAAATTGGGAGTGTGTTTAAGATTGCGGCTGAAGCACATTTAAATTTTTGGAGGTTTATCCGTTAACTATAGTCAATACTTGTAAAGGCACACTGTTTACGAACAGCATTTGTTTTGGTACAAAATTCTAAACGGATTGCTTTGTTTTACAAACTTCGGGATCCAAAATTTTAGATTTACTATGGCTTACATCCTTTTCAGGGTGGTGAGGACAAGGATTCAAATGAGAAAGGAGAGAAGAAACCAAAGCGTTGTAAGTTTGACTGGAATGGTTGTTTGTTCAGTAATTTCTCTAAATATGATGCATAACTGCCTGATTTCTGTTGAGATGTGCAATGCATAAATACGAAGATGCCCACCTGTGTTTTTGTGTTTGAATATTGATTTGTCATACTCTTGCTATTCACTCCCTTCTTCACTTACCCTCCAAAACTGAAATTATCTGGGCTTTCCTGGTGGCTGAATAAATTTTAATGAGTGAGGATCCTAAGTTTGATTCCTAATCTCTGCTCAGTTAGTTCTTCTCAGTAGAGGCATGCTTGGAGTAGGCAGGAGAAAACTGGTTGGAATTCCTGCGCTTGGGCAAATTTCAAGTAAGGACTGGGGAAAGAGGGCAAGAGCTCAGCTGTAATCCCTCTTTTTGTCTCTGCATCATTCCCTCTGGAGGCTCCCAAGGATTTCCCTGATAGTAAATGATGCAGTGACGCTGGGCATGTTGTTCTCTGCGTCCGTCAGTACCAAAAGAAAACCATTTCAGCTTTTGTCTCCTGTGTTGTCAAACTGCTTGTCCAACACCTAGTTGTGGATGAGCTGAAATTTCCTTCAATTAAACACTGTAAATGCTAAAGCCATTGTCTTCAGTCTCCACCACAAACTGCTCTGCAGCCAGATTCCATCCCTTTTCATGTTACTGTCAGACTAAATGAGACTATTCACAGCCTTAGCAACATACACCTGGCTTGCATGTCAATTTAACAATATACATTTATCTAAACATGTGATAACTTCATACTGCATGTGTTTTAATATTCGGCATTAGTTTTTCTTGGTTGTAGAAACATAACACCCTATCATGCAGTATAAAAACATTCTTAAATCATGTTGTATTTCTGGATCTGCAGTTTGTGCTAATAGTCTTATCAGTACAAAGCATACTTCCCAATTTCCTATCTATAATTGTCAATTTATCCTTTTTTAATTTCAAATAGTTCCCACTATGCAAGAGAAGAAGAAGACTGGCAAACCCAAGAAGAACCGTGACCGCCTCGCAGAGAGGTACTGACGCCTACTAGTATTTTGGCCAGAGTTCAGAATGTCTTGTTGATCCATTTTACAATCTGCGTGTTCTAAAAGTGTGCAGTGCTGTAAGCTAAGTTTCTGTGTAGCGTGCTTAGGAAAAGATGGGGACTGACTGTTAATGGTGTACAACTCTTTTCAGCTTGTGTCTGCCCTTGCTGCATTACTGAGGAAGAATTGGATGTGTGGTTGTGCCATCCTGTTGTAGGAGTTAACAATTCTGTAAACTCCAGTGTTTATAGAACTGCTTCACTTAAAGCTGGGGGGGAGGTGGTAACTCCACCTCCCATGGTTTCACCTTTTTGGAAGAGAGGCTGGCAGTGCCTTTGCATGTAGAATTTGGGCACCAGTCCAAGGTATTCAATTTTGACACTTCATCTACTTCAGAATAACATTGCCATAAAATAAGCAATGTACAATTACTTCTGGATCTTGCATTCGAGTCTTGGTATTGGCAGTGTAATTTCATTTGCGTTTTTAAATACTTTAAAATGGTTGGCTAATATCTATGGAAGTGTAAATATTTTTTATGGCATGTGGGCTTCGCTGGCTGGGCCAGCATTTATTGCCCATCCCTAGTTGCCCTTGAAGATGGTGGCAAGCTGCCTTCTTGAACCACTGCAGTCCATGTGGTGCAGGTACACCCACAGTGCTGTTAGGAAGGAAGTTCCAGGATTTTGACCCAGCAACAGAAGGAACGGCGATATATTTCCAAGTCAGGATGGTTAGTGACATGGAGGGGAACTTCCAGGTGGTGGTGTTCCCATCTGTCTGCTGCCCTTGTCCTTCTAGGTGGTAGTGGTCGTGAGTTTGGAAGGTGCTGTCTAAGGAGCCTTCGTGAATTCCTGCAGTGCATCTTGTGGATGGTGTACACTGCTGCAACTGTGCGTCGGGGGTGAAGGGAGTGAATGTTTGTGGATGTGGTGCCAATCAAGCAGACTGCTTTGTCCTGGACGGTGTCCAGCTTCTTCAGTGTTGTGGGAGCTGCAGTTATCCAGGCAAGTGGGGAGTATTCCATCACATTCCTGACTTGTGCCTTGTAGATGGTGGACAGGCTTTGGGGGGTCAGGAGGTGAGTTACTCGTCATACGATTCCTAGCCTCTGTCCTGCTCTTATAGCCACAGTAGTAATATGGCTAGTCCAGTTCAGTTTCTGGTCAATGGTAACCCTCCCAGGATGTTGATAGTGGGGGATTTAGTGATGGTAATGCCATTGAACATCAAGGGGCGATGGTTGGATTGTCTCTTGTTGGAGATGGTCATTGCCTGACACTTGTGTGGCTTGAATGTTATTTGCCACTTGTCAGCCCAAGCCTGGATATTGTCCAGGTCCTGCTGCATTTGGACATGGACTGCTTCGGTACCTGAGGAGTTGTGAATGGTGCTGAACATTGTGCAATCATCAGTGAACTTCTGACCCTATGATGGAAGGAAGGTCATTGATGAAGCAGTTAAGATGGTTGAGCCAAGGACACTATCCTGAGGAACTCCTGCAGTGGTGTCCTGGAGCCGAGATGACTGACCTCCAACAACCACAACCACCTTCCTTTGTGCTAGGTATGACTCCAACCATCAGAGAGTTTTCCCATTGATTCCAGTTTTGCTGGGGCTCCTTGATGCCACACTCGGTCAAATACTGCCTTGATGTCAAAGGTAGTCACTCTCACCTCGCCTCGGGAGTTCAGCTCTTTTACTTGTGTTTGATCCAAGGCTGTAACGAGGTCAGGAGCTGAGTGGCCCTGGCGGAACCCAAACTGAGCGTCAGTGAGCAGGTTATTGCTGAGCAAGTGCCGCTTGATAGCACTGTTGATGACCCCTTCCATTACTTTACTGATGATTGAGAGTAGACTGATGGGGTGGTAATTGGCTGGTTTGGATCTGTCCTGCTTTTTATGTACAGGACATACCTGGGCAATTTTCCACATAGCTGGGTAGATGCCAGCGTTGCAGCTGTACTGGAACAGCTTGGCTAGGAGCAAGGCAAGTTCTGGAGCACAAGTCTTCAGTACTATTGCCGGAATGTTGTCAGGGCCCATAGCCTTTGCAGTATCCAGTTGCCTTCAGCCGTTTCTTGATATCAAGTGGAGTGAATCAAATTGGCTTAAGACTGGCATCTGTGATGCTGGGACCTCAGGAGGAGGCCGAGATGGATCATCCACTCAATGCTTCAGCCTTACCTTTTGCACTGCTGTGCCGGGCTCCTCCATCATTGAGGATGGGGATATTTGTGGAGCCAACAACTCCAGTGAGTTGCTTAATTCTTCACCACCATTCACGACTGGATGTGACAGGACTGCAGAGCTTAGATCTGATCTGTTTGTTGTGGGAATGCTTAGCTCTGTCTATCACTTGCTGCCTATGCTGTTTGGCACACAAATAGTCCTGTTTTATAGTTTCACCAGGTTGACACCTCATTTTTAGGTATGCCTGGTGCTGCTCCCGTCATGCCCTCTTGCACTCTTCATTGAACCAGGGTTGATCCCCTGGCTTGATGGAAATGGTAGAGTCGGGGATATGCCGGGCCATGAGGTTACAGATTGTGTTTGAGTACAATTCTGCTGCTGATGGCCCACAGAGCCTCATGGATGCCCAGTCTTGAGTTGCTAGATCTGTTTGAAATCTATCCCATTTAGCACGGTGGTAGTGCCACACAACACGAGTGGTATCCTCAATGTGAAGGCAGGACTTCGTCTCCACAATGACTGTGTGATGGTCACTCCTACCGATACTGTCATGGACAGATGCATCTGCAGTAGGCAGGTTGGTGAGGGTGAGGTCAAGTATGTTTTCCCCCCCTGTTGGTTCCCTCACCACCTGCCATAGACCCAGTCTAGCAGCTATGTCATTTAGGACTCGGTCAGCTTGGCCAGTAGTGGTGCCACTGTGCCACTCTTGGTGATGGACATTGAAGTCCCCCACCCAAAGTACGTTCTGCACCCTTGCCGCCTTCAGTGCTCCCTCCAAATGATGTTCAACATGGAGGAGCACTGAATCATCAGCTGAGGGAGGGAGGTAAGTGGTAATCAGCAGGGCTTTCCTTGCCCATGTTTGACCCGATGCCATGAGACTTCATGGGGTCCGGAGTCGATGTTGAGGACTCCCAGGGCAACTCCCTCCCGACTGTATACTACAGTGCTGCCACCTCTGCTGGATCTGTCCTGCCGGATGGTGGAGTCTGGGACATTATCTATAAGGTATGATTCCATGAGGATGACTATGTCTAGCTGTTGCTTGACTAGTCTGTGAGGCAGCTCTTCCAGTTTTGGCACTCGGACAGATGTTTGTAAGGAGGACTTGGTAGGGTTGATAGGGCTGCGATTGCCATTTCCAATGCCGGGTGATCTGTCCGGTTTCATTCCTTTGTGTCTTTGTAGTGGTTTCTTACAACTGAGTGGCTTGCTCGGCCATTTCAGAGGGCATTTAAGAGTCAACCACATTGCTGTGGGTCTGGAGTCACATGTAGGCCAGACTAGGTAAGGACGACAGATTTCCTTCCCTGAAGAACATTAGTGAACCAGGTGGGTTTTTACATCAATCGACAATGGTTTCAGGTCATCATTAAACTTTTTTAATTCCAGATTTTTGTTGAATTCAAGTTCCACCATCTGCCATGGCGGGATTCGAACCCAGGTCTCCAGAGCATTACCCTGGGTCTCTGGATTACAAGTCCAGCAACAATACCACGTGCCATCGCTTTATAATTTCATTACTGTCCTCAGTGCTGGATGATTTCTTGTGTTAATCCTGTTTTGTTTGTTTGCAGGATAACATATGCCTGCTCAGTGTGTAAGTTCCGTACATTTGAAGATGAGGAGATTGCTGCTCACATGAAGAGCAAGTTTCACAAGGAAACTCTGAAATTCATTGGGACCAAACTCAAAGCTCAGACTGCTGACTTCTTGGATGTATGTATATTGCTGCCTTTTAAAGTCTTCATTCTTGTGCTGGATAGCTGAACTGCAGCCTAGGGTTTGTCATGTTTGAAATGTCGATTGGAGGTTTGGTGCTGTTGCTTCATTGGTGAATAAATTCTAAAGCAGAACACTGAGGCAGTTGGTCTCAACAGCTTAAAATATATGAAAATTAATGAATATGTCTACCTGGGGAGCTCCATGTTATGATCTCTGGCCAATGGACCAAAAACACATGACGCCATGCTCTAATATTGCAACCAACGGTGTGTAGTAACAAGTTTCTTTGTTTTTTCCTCATTTTGGTTTTCTTCATGCCTCTCCTAAAGTGGCTTTATCAACATACATTATTGCACAGTAATTGAAAGCAGAAACACTGACTATTGGTTCCCTCTAATCTATTCCACTCTAGCCGATGATTAACCGTACCCCGACCAAGGATCAAACATATAACTTTTTGGCCCGCTTGAAGCATTGGTAATAATTCATTGGCTTAAGCTATTGGAGCTTCGCTATTTCCTTTCAAAGCAGGAGAAATTTGATTGATTGTTTGGCAGCTGTACAACTTCCCATAACTTCAGATGAAAGTTAGTCATGTGTGAAACAAAAAATAAATGGAGAATAATAAATTTCTGGGAGTATGCGGGAGTTCAAAACCATGAATTCTCAAAACCAATATTTCATAACCTTCATCCGATCCAATGAGAACATATTACTTTCATGTTTTTAAAGCAAACTGGTTTGTATTTTGTTATCGGTACATGATGAAGGATAAATAATCAACAAGCTTTAAGCATCTTTTTCTTGAACTCCGTGAAGTATAGTTTGGTTCCATCAATGGTTGGCAGTCCTTTTATACCTGACCAAAGTAGCCATTCTATGTTCGTGGTGTAATTTCTATGGGCTTTGCAACTGTAAGGCATCACACTTGAGCATAGTCTGTTTGCATGTGCACACTTTCAGTGGGAATCACTAGTTATTCAGCAGAAATGTGAATTTTGACACTTGGCTCTGGCCAGTTGCGACAATGATCAGCACAGACTAGCAATCATATCTGTTAGCTACCTGGTTTGAACACATCACTGATAATTCAATTAACCACTGGGTAACTGGGGAGCCAGGTTGACTTTAAGCTCCTGTGTGCAGCAATGATCTCTGAATTTTGTTTCAGGAATACATCTCAAACAAGAACAAGAAAACGCAGAAACGCCGGGAGCAGATTGGAGATGAAACTATTCTGAAAAAGCAGCTGATGCAGCAACACGATGTACTCCAGGGTATGTCAGAAACTAAAAATGATTAATGTCCATTCGTATTCACTTGTAAGAATTTTTTCTGTAAATAACTTATACACATGTAGCTGTGTAAAATGAATTTGTTGCAATTTACTTTAATCACACTTTGTTTCTGAAATGATTTTATCTAATGTCTTTCTTGAGGTAGTCTGAGAAGGTGGAAAATGAAACCTAATACATGCACTTAATGTGCTTTTCAGATGTTGAACAGAGGCAAAGACAGTATTATCCAATCTTTACCCATATATTACTTGAGGGAAAAGGGTATTCTACAGTATTGATGTTCCTTATCTGGATTATCAAATTCAGCTCAAAATTGTTGACTTAGAAATACTCTGTGCAGACATGAAGTTCAGTGAAATAATGTAAAGCAGATTAAGCTAAGTCTTTAAGGATTACATCTGTGTGAATTTGGGTATTAAATGTGGTAAACCACTGTGCCAGTTGTAATTATGAAGTATTGGTGTGGATAGAATCTGTGAATGCTGGGCAGATTTCATGCTCCTATTTTATGTTCATGCTTTGCATGTAGGAGAGGCATTGACTGTTCATTTACTGCTGTGAATTATGCTTAGATTATACATAATGTTGTTTGCAGAGCATCTACAGAAGCTGGACCAACCAAGAGTTATTGTGTGTCAGTTGGTTTTTATAGAGTGGTCACAGTAAGGCTACCTTTGACTAATGGGTTTCTTCTCTCGTTTAACTTTTGAATTTCTGCAGACTTGAATCCAAATTAATTTTGTTTCTCTAACATGGGCCATTTATTCTGCTGTAGGTATTGGTATGGAACAATGCATGAAAAAGGTGGAGGCAGCTCATTGTATGGCTTGTGAGTTGTTCATCCCTATGCAGACTGGCTTCATTGGGCAGCACTTAAGGTCAGCTGAGCACAACAGAAACCGCAAAGTAAGTGATGGAACTGCTTCAAAACAGTAAAATCTTGGCGTATATAAAACTAGCAGAGACCAGCAAAACCATTTGCAACGGCGGTACTTTAACGCACCATCCCATGCTACTCCATCCTTCCCATCATGCCACTTTTTAAAAATTCACACATGGGATTTGGGCATTGCTGGTTGGGCCAGCACTTACTGCTCATCCTTAATTGCTCTTGAGAAGGTGGCGGTGAGTTGCCTTCTTGAATTGTGCAGTCCATGTGGCGTAGGTACACCAAAGTCCCGTTCAGGAGGGAGTTCCAGGATTTTGACCCAGCGACAGCGAAGGAATGACTATATATATCCAAGCCAGGATGGTGAGTGGCTTGGAGGGGAACTTCCAGATGTTGTTCCTTCGCATATCATCCCCACCCCTTCTTCCTGTACCATCCCAGTTTACCATTTCACAGGCCATCTCTTCCCCTGCGCACCCCTTCCCCACATCCCATGCTGTCATCAAGAGACCAGTACGGGAGACTGGGTATTGGCAGGGGTGGGGAGGCATGCCAGATATGAGGTAGGGAATGGATAACTGGACAGAGGTAAATAATCATTGTGTACATTATGGATGCGGGTTTATCTTCTCCCTTTACTCCATGCATGCACATTTGTACTTTTGTCGATCTTTTGATTTTAAACTATTAAAAATATTTCTGGATAAATATGGATTTGATACTATGTCTAAGATATTGAACTCAACAAAAGATGCATAATCCGTGAAATCCCACTTTAACGGTGTTAACTTGCTACTGTTTCTTCCCTTACCAGGCAGCTATCGAAAGAGCCAAAAAGGGTAGTCTAGTTATTGCTAAGAGCATCCTGAATAACAGCAATATTGCAACAATGCTAGAGAAATATGTCAAGGTAAGGATGTAGTATGTTCGTTTCCTTAAAGGTGGTACTTTGTGTTTGGTCACGAATGTTGGTGCCAAGAAAAAGAACACTTTTTTTTCATTGTCGAGCATTCCAGGTCAGGTTTGGCACAGGGTTGATGTGAAACCAAGCTGTTTGACTTGTCCAAACACTCGGCTACAGCTCGTAACTTTGAACAGTCTTCCCCCTAACACATCAGTTTTCTGTTTTCAGAGACTGCTCGTTTTTGTTTCTTCTGCTCCAGACGACTCAATTTGTAGCCAGCTTTTAATTCTGGAGTCACACTTGCTATGAACAGGATTGTGTAAACAAATTTAACTTAAAATTGTAAAGCTTAGCAGACAGGAACCTTTGGTCCAAATGTGGATGAGACCAGCTCTAAAGTGAGGAGAAAATGTTTTGTTCTGTTGACCACAAACTTTGGTTGATGTTAGAATATGGATTTGCATCTAAAATTGCGCACATACTTCCTTGATATCAACAGGGTTAAAGTCAGGTTCTCGTATAAAAGGACAAAGTAAGCCTTACCCTAACTGCTGAGTTACATCTCATCATGGTCAATTTTAGTCAACCCTCACCCATATTTAATACTGCTTGTTAAATTTCTTTCCTCCACAGGGTGAAAAACCATTCACTGATGATCCAGATGATAAGGATGAAGAAGAGGCTGGCATGCAGGAAGGTGAGGGTGATGGGCTCAATGAAAGCGCCAATGATGGAGAGAAGAAAGAGGGTGAAGGTGCCGAAGAGGGTGAAGGTGCCGAAGAGGGTGAAGGTGCCGAAGAGGGTGAAGGTGCCGAAGAGGGTGAAGGTGCCGAAGAGGGTGAAGGTGCCGAAGAGGGTGAAGGTGGCGATGGTGAAGAAGGTGCTGGGGGTGATGAAGGAGAAGAAGCAATAGATAGATCTGAGGAAGCAGTTAATGCTGCGGATGAAGAAATGGAGGCAGAGGCAGAACCTGAAGCTGAAATGGAAGACTTGGGAGAAGGAGAGGAAGATGCAAATGAAAACAAGGACCCCGAAGAGCCATTTGAAGCTGATGAAGATAAGATTCTGGAAGGAGAGGATGATGCGCTACCATTTGACACAGAGTTAGAGTAACTTTAGTGTGACTTCCTGAAAAGATGTGGATAAATGATTATGTTCCCCAGTCATTCTCTAAAGCTTATACTAGTTTTAACGTTTCTCATTGTTTGACTTGCTAGTAGATTTGTGTTATTGCTGTACTTGAGTTCCAGCTGATTGTTTCATGAGTCTAGTAAATGCTCCCTATGTACTGTGCTGAATGGCTTTTCACAATGATGTAGACCATAATCTCTCCTGAACCTTTGTGTGAAACATTTTACAATAAACATTCTTTCTATAATCGGACTAATGTGGCAATCTATTGATCATGTCTAGTGATCTTCTTTGGGACTAGTTGTTGTGAAAATGTGGAAGTTATATGAAAAGGATATTTTGGTCTTTGCAATTGTCAATTGTGAAGCTTTCGGGTTTTGTAAATCAAGCACTCCTGTTTTCAATAAAATACTGGAAACACTCAGCAGGTTGGGTATCATCTGTGGAGAGAGGAAGGTACAGTTCATGTTTCAGGCTGCTCTTTCATTAGAACTACGAGATTTGTATATGAACATCTGATAAAGAGGAATACAGAGACGGGGGGAAATAGCTTGTGGTTAGATGGAGGTCAGGGAATAATTAGATGAGATGATAACGCTGTGACAAAGGGAAGAGAGAGTAAGAAAAATGAGAGAAATGACAGTAATATAGAAACCCAGACGATGTATAAATGGTTACAGCAGGACTCCAGAATGTTTAGTATGTCAAAAGTGATCAGCTTTCCTTTATACTTGACAGGTACCTCAATGTTATACTTGATTATGCACTATTTAAAATTATCAGGAGGAAAAGCAGAGGCCTAAGATAATCAGATTTTAAATTAGAGAAGCAGATTTGTTACTGAAGAAATTTCTCTTCATTCTGAGACTATGATCCTTAGTTCTGGTCAACCAACCAGGGGAAACACCCTTTCAACATCTACCCTGTCAAGTCCTCTTTAAGTATTTTATATAATTATGATCAGATTAAATTCCAATCTATCCAGCCTGATAGGGGGAAACAGTTTGTCTCTTGGGACTCAGATGTGAGGGATTTCCTTACTTAATCAACTTCCTTGTTGCTCACAGGAAGTCACAGCTTGAATTGAGATGACAAGCATTTAACCCTCCTAGGGTCTCCATCTGCCATTTTATTGCTCATGTAGATATTCTAGTGTGCAATGCAGATCCACAGATAATTGCACCTTACCCAAGCAGCTGCTTTTCATGTACTAGTCCAGGGCAGATTTCGGCTTAACGGGGGTGAGGAGCAAGATTTCAAAACACAGAGCAGTAATTAAAACATGTAAATTTACAGGAGTTCATACTTCAGACTGTACAGACTCATCCTTATTTCCTCAGAGGTCACCAAACCAAAATGCATTGGGATTTGGGCCTAAGCCATGTAGACCAGGAAGGTCCCAAATCCTTTTTCTGTGCTAAGCTGATGAAAACTGAAAATTTTAAAATGGCCAAGTCTGCCACATCATGGACAACCTTTTAACCATGTGCAATATTAAACCCTCCCCACGCCAATTTTGGAGGAAAGACTAAGGGGAAATTCCTGTGACTCCCTGACAAATTGAGCAAGGCTCTTAAATGGTAACTTGTAATTCCAGCTGACTTTCCAGAACACCATGCCCTTGTCACCTAGAAACTTGTCAGTTGTGATAACATCATGTGTTCAGGTACTCCGTATTTTCCAATGCCTTTCTATCATTCTGAATATTGACTTCAGTTAATGCTCTGATTTTTTAAAATTTACTTCCTAACAGCACTGGGCGTACCTGCACCACATTGACTACTGTGGTTCAAGAAGGCAGCTCACCAACATGTTCTTCAGGGCAATTAGGGATGGACAATAAATGCTGGCCTAGCCAGTGATGCCCATATCTCATGAATGAATAAAAAATACTTGCTCCTGTACTAACAATTGTACAGAATTTAAGATTCATTCCTCAACAAACCTATTTAGTGACCATGAACAGTTTTTATCCCTGGCCTATACAAGCCTTCCTTGTCTACTCTGTCCTGTCATGACTGGGAATGGTGGTGATCCACTCTCTCTACTACTCTGAACGAGCTTTCTGAATATGTGTAGCAGTTGCGTGGTGGTGGCTCATGTCCCTGTGAAGATCTGGTAAGTTCTTGCAACTTGATATTCGGAAGTTTGTGGAGCCAGATTTGTACTTTAATATGACAACGTTCCATCTAAAATTTTCTCCACATGTTGAAATACAACTAATGGGCTGGGAGGAGACTTTCTTCCAGCCTTTCTCCATTACCCCTTCTCTCAAATAGGTAGTCATGTGCTGTATTGATTCTGTTAGCTGTTGACAATTCAACTTTAAACTAAAAGTAGACTCTCAGCCAGTCTAACCTCAAAGTCACTCCTGGAATTATTTGAGTGTCACTGGGCGAAGTACCTATTCAGATTAATAATAATTAGGAAGCACTTAAGTTGATATTGGGTGTGATTGGGTTTGGTCTCCACTGGGATGCCATCCATGGTTGAATAGTTTGAGGACATTCCCTGTGAATTGAATACCCGAGGGGCTGCCACCATTTGTGGAACTGTATTCTAGTGAAACCTGATGTCTTTTTAGATGAATCTGAGGGAAGTGGAAATGAAAATGGGTTTTTAGTGCCCCAATGTAGGGTAACAAGTGCACCAGGGGTTGGGACAATGAACCTGTAAGACCAGGAAGATTCAGGCAGCTACTATCTGGTATATATTTATGGGTTTGTAACAAACTAAATCTCTCCAGGAGACAGCTACAAATTTAGTCATTGTTTGCACATTGGACAGAGCAATAATAGTCTCTGCTTCCATTCCTGATTGTGGAACGTGTAGGTTGAAATGGAGGTCATCTTTGTGGTCAACTGTGATTGAATTGTCTTAACAGTCATAAGGTTGTACATTAACAGTCCTAGCCAAGGTGGGCTGAGATACTGCTGGCAAATCACTTTAACAAAAAGGATGAAAATAGGTTTCCTGGATTGAAGGTTAATGAACAGCTTTCTCATACTTGGATTGCTGCTGCTACAATAATAGATCATAGTGCGGTGTTTATAGAACCTTTACACACTTCTCTAAAACAATGTATTAGTTTGTTCCTGGGCATAGCAAAAATTGAGGCTTCCATTATGATACATGACAAAATTACTTGACAAGTATAAAGTTGGATCCCAAGATTGTCTCGTGGTTTTGGCTGATCACAGCCAGGGCGGTGAATGGAACATCACTCTGGTTCCAAAGAGGGTGAATTTTCCAGAGTTCCATGTATCCATTGCCCCTTGCTGGGAGGTGCAACATTGGATGAGGGTGGGATGCTCTGTGGTTGAACACAATAATGGAATTTAGGTAAAGTAGCATATGGAACTGTATGCCAGCAAAGAATTTAATCCCTGCAGTACATGGAGTGGGAATAAAATGGACACGGGGGGGGGGGAGAAAGTGTTGCTTGCTGCTGTCCATTTTGCCCGCCATGATCTGAGCTGGCTGATCTCAGTAAAGTTGGGACACTACAAATGGCCTGTTTGGAAATTGAAGGTTAATTCTGATTGTTACGTAAAGTGCTAGATCAGCTGTGAAGCAGATGATCTTGAGGTTAAAATTAAGCTGGCTTAAAAATGGGCATTTCAGCAAGATGCAGGAGGCTGACTGGTTGGTGCTGGGAAAAATCACATCTGTATTCAGTGTTATTTTTAGAAGATGGAAGAAATTATATTTATGCCAATTTTAAGATACAATAGGAGCAGGAGTAGGCCACTCGGTCCTATGAATCTGATTCAGCATTCAGTAAGAATTTGGCTGATGTACTTCAATTTCACCTTCCTCCACTATCCTCATAACCCTCAATTCCTTTAGATTCCAAAAACCTAGCAATTTCATCCTTGAATATACTCAATGACAGAGCATCCACAGCCCTCTGGGGTAGACAATTTGAAAGATTAACGACTTTGAAGAAATATCCGAGTCCTGAATGGCCAACCCCTTATTCTGCAACTGACCCCTAGATCTAGACTCCTCAACCAGGGAGAAACGGTCTCTGAGTTTACCCTGTAAACCCTCTTAAGAATTTTGAGTTTGAAGGAGATTACCTTCTAAACTCTAGGGAACATAAGCTTAGTTTGTTCAATCTCTCATAGGAGAATCACACCCCTTTCCCCACACCCCAACCAAAAATCCTAGGAACCAGTCTGGTGAACATTTGCTGCACTTCCTTTTGTCTAAGACAAGTATATCCTTTAGCCTCCTAGGGAGATTAAAACTGTACAGTTGTCCAGGTGTGGTCTCACCAAGGCCCTATATTATGGCAGTAAGGCTTTCACATTATACACCTATCCTTTTGAAATAAAGGCTAACGTAACATTTTCTTAATTGCTTGCTGTACTCGGGTGTAGTGCTACAGAAGCGCCGCTCCAGCACTTCCTATTTAAAGGATTTAATATTCACCACTTGATAGTAAACTCTCCTTTGCTGATGGGCTCAAGGTTTCTGGAATCTAAAGCAGCATCAACATCCCCAAACACCCTGCTGTATTTGCCTACTGAACATTATTTCCTTGGCTCTGATGGCCTGAGGATGTGAAACGCAGAATAGTGTTTGTATTCCCTGCTGGCAGTTTTACATGAAATTTACAGCACAGAAACCAGCCATTTGGCCCACCTCATCTACGTTGGTATTTATGTTCCACATGAGCCTCCTCTCGCCCTTCTTGATCACACTATCAGGGTAACCTTCAGCTTCTTTCTTCCTTGTGTGTTTATCAATTTCTTGAATGTATCTATATTAGAATCATAGAATGATTACAGCACAGAAGAGCCCATTCAGCACATTGTCTCTGTGTCAGTTCTTTGTAACAGCAACTCAGCTAGCCCCATTCCTCCATCATTTCCCTGTAGCCCTGTAAAATCTTTTCAGATAATTATCTAGTTCCCTTTTGAAAACCATAATTGAATCTCCTCCACCACACCCGGGCATTCCAGATCCAAACCACTTGCTGCATAAAGAAGTTTTTCCTCATGCTGCTTCTGGTCCTTTTGTTAATCACCTTAGGATTCTCGACCTTCTGCCGATGGGAACAGTTTCTCCCCATTTACTCTATCCAGACCCCTCATGATTTTGAACACATCTAACAAATCTCCTCTCAACCCTTTCTCCAAGGAGAACAGCCTCAGCTTTGCCAATCTATCCTCAGAACCATTCTCGTAAATCTTTTCTGCACCCTTTCTCAAACCTTCAGATCCTTCCTGTTGAGGCTAAACCAGTGTTTTATGAAGGTCCATAACTTACTTGCTTTTGTACTCTGCCCCTATTTACAAAACCCAGGATCCTGTATAATTTATTAACTGCTTCCTCAACTTGCCCTGCCACCTTCAATGATTTATGCACATATACACCCAAGTCCCTCTGTCCCTGCATTTCCTTTAGAATTGTACCATTTATTTTATGTCACCTGTCCTCATTCTTCTGACCAAAATGTATCACTTCACACTTCTCTACATGAAATTTCATCTGTCATATGTCTGCCCATTCCACCAGCTTGTCTATATCCTGTTGAAGTCTATCACTAGCCTCCTCACAGTTCACAACACTTCCAAGTCTTGCATTATCTTCAAATTTTGAAATTGTGCCCTGTACACCCAGGTCTAGGCTATTAATATAAATCAGGAAAAGCAGTGCCCTCTTTATGTTCTATCCCCCAGTCAGAAGCAAGTTTTCTGTAATTCACATTTTTAATAGACTTGAACTAAATAATTAAACTGTTGCATAGTGAAATTCCAGCTATACTAAAGACTAATGATTCAAAATACCCATGGTTCAAAATAAAATGCCTACCGGCACTAATAATTTTTACTTAAAAAGCATAGTTTTACTGATGTTTGGGGACTCAAATGATTAATGCATAGAAAAACAAGGTAATAGTAGATTTAGAAATGATATGGTCAACACATTTTCTTAGAGCTCTGGCACCTCAAAATTTAGCACTACACCTCTGACTGTACCTGCATATTAACATTCTGTGATTCATGTGTAAGAACACCTAGGTCCTTCAGAATGCCAACATTTCTCAATCTCACCATTTTAAAAAATAGTCTGCTTTTCTATTTTTGCTATCAAACTGAATGACTTCATATTTCCCTAATTTATACTCCATCTGCCATGTTCTTGCCAATTCATTTAATAATTGTTTAAATAATTTTTCAGACTTTTTGCATCCTCCTCACAACTTATCTTCCCACCCACCTTTGCATTGCTAACGAACTTGGATATATTACACTCGGTCTCCTCATCTAAGCCACAGACATAGATTATAAATAGCTGAGGACCAAACACGATTCATGCAGTATCCCACCAGTTACAGTCTGCAAACCCAAAACTGATTATTTCTGTCTATTAAGCAGTCCTCAATCCGTGCTAATATATTACTTCCAATCCCTAAGCCCTAATTTTGCATGACAACCTTTCCTGTGGCACCTTATTGAATACCTTACATAAATCCAAATACACTGGATCTACTGGTTCCCCTATATCCTGATGGTACTTCCCTTTCACTAATCCATGTTGACCCTGTCCAATCATATTATGATTTTCTAAGTACCTTGTTCCCCCATCCCTAATAATAGATTCCAGCATTTCACCTACTCCTGATTTCAGGTTAACTGGATTATAGTTCCCTGTTTTCTTTCTGCTTCTTGGATAGCAAGGTTACATTTCCAATCCACAGGGATCATTCTGAAATCTTGGGAACTCTGGAGGTCACAACTAATGTATCCACTATCTCCATGGGGGAACTCTTAAACCCTCAAATTTTGGTCATTAGAGCCAGGGGATTTGTCAGCTTTTAGTCCCATTAATTCCTCCAGTTTTTCTTAAACAAGTTTCTCTTTGACATTGTAAGCAAACATGTTACATAAATAATACCTAAAAGATTAAAAATTTTACTTACCTCCAGTTTAATCTGTGCACTGTACCGAAAGCTAATATCCTGTAGATGCAAACTCAGTTGAGGATAAAAATTTGATAAAACTAGGAGAAGGACACAGCTAGAATGACACAGGATCATACAGCATCAAAGCGAGAAACTACAGTCGTTTTCCACTCAAGTGAATATTCACTTTTACAATCAGGTGGAAAATATTACAGAATTGTTACCGTACAGAAGGAGGCCATTGTGTCTGCACTGGCTCCAAATGAGCATTATGACTTAGTGTCATTCTCCTGCCTTTTCCCTGTAACCCTGCACCTTGTTTCTATCCCAATAATCATCTAATGCCCTTTTGAATGTCTCAATTGAACCTGCCACCACCACACTTCCAGGCAGTGCACTCCAAACTCAAACCACTCACTGCGTGAAAAAGCTTTTTCTCACATCGATTTGCTTCTTTTGAAAATTACTTTAAATCTGTTCCCCCTCATTCTCGATCCTTTTACGAGTGGGAACAGTTTGTCCAACCCCCTCATGATTTTGAACACCTCTATCAAATCTCTTAGCCTTCTCTTCTCCAAGGAGAATGCACCCAGTTTCTCCAATCTTCTTCAGAGCTGAAGTTTCTCATCCCTGGAACCATTCTTGTAAACCTCTTCTGCACTCTTTTCAATGCGTTCACATCCTTCCTAAAGTGTGGCACCCAAAACTGTACACAATTCTCCAGCTGAGGTCTAACTAGTGTCTTCTAAAAGTTCAGCATAACCTCATTGCTCTTGTACTCTATGACACTACTAATAAAGCCTAGGATGCGATATGCTTTATTCTCTGCTCTTTCCACCTGTCCTGCCACCTTTAATGACAACAATCCATCTAACCGGCAATGGGGGAAATTGCCCAGGTATGATCTGTAGACAAAAAGCAGGACAAATCCAACCTGGCCACTTACTGCCTCATCAGTCTACTCTCCATCATCAGTAAAGTAATGGAAGGGGTCATCAACTGTGCGATCAAGCGGCACTTGCTTAGCAATAACCTGTTCATTGACACTCAGTTTGGGTTCTGCCAGGGTCACTCAGCTCCTAGCCTCATTATAGCCTTGGTTCAAACATGGACAAAAGCGCTGAACACCAGAGGTAAAGTGACAGTGAATGCCCTTGACACCAAGGCACCATTTGACTGAGTGTGGCATCAAAAAGCCCTAGAAAAACTGGAGTCAATGGGAATCGGGAAAAACTCTTCAGTGGTTGGAGTCATACCTAGCACAAAGGAAAATGGTTGTGCTTGTTGGAGGTCAGTCATCTCAGCTCCAGGACATCACTGCAGAAGTTCCTCAGGGTAGTGTCCTAGGCCCAGCCATCTTCAGCTGCATCATCAATGACCTTCCTTCCATCACAAGGTCAGAAGTGGGGATCTTCACTGACGATTGCACAATGTTCAGCACCATTCGCGACTCCTCAGATACTGAAGCAGTCCATGTCCAAGTGCAGCAAGACCTGGACAATATCCCGGCTTGGGCTGACAAGTGGCAAGTAACATTCGTGCCAGGCAATGACCATCTCCAACAAAAACGAATCTAACCATCGTCCCTCGACATTCAATGGCATTGCCATCGCTGAATCTCCCATTATCAACATCCTGGGGTTACCATTGACCGGAACCTGAACTTGACTAGCCATTCAAATACTGTGGTTACAAGAGCAGGTCAGAGGCTGGGAATTCTGTGGTGGGTAACTCACCTCCTGACTCCCCAAAGCCTATCCACCATCTACAAGGCACAAATCAAGAGTGTGATGGAATACTCTCCACTTGCCTGGATGAGTGCAGCTGTAACAACACTCAAGAAGCTTGACACCATCCAGGACAAAGCAGTCTGCTTGAC
This sequence comes from Cetorhinus maximus, assembly GCF_964194155.1. Classification (NCBI taxonomy): domain Eukaryota; kingdom Metazoa; phylum Chordata; class Chondrichthyes; order Lamniformes; family Cetorhinidae; genus Cetorhinus; species Cetorhinus maximus. Next base: position 14,466,680 of record NC_135906.1, on the reverse strand, counting down.
TGGCACCCCTCCACAAACATTCACTCCCTCCACCACTGACAAACAGTGGCAGCAGTGTGTGCCATCTACATGAGGCACTGCAGAAACACACCAAGGCTCCATAGGCAGCATCTCCAAACCCATGACTACTACCATTTAGAAAGACAAGGGCAGCAGATACATGGGAACAACACCATCTGGAATTTCCCCTTCAAGCCACTCACCATCCTGACTTGGAAATCTATCATCATACCTTCACTGTTGCTGGGTCAAAATCCTGGAACTCCCTCCCTAACAGCACTGTGGGTGTACCTACACCACATGGACTGCAGTGGTTCAAGAAGGCAGTTCACCACCACCTTCTCAAGGGCATTTAGGGATGGGCAATAAATGCTGGCCTAGCCAGTGACACGCACATCCCGTAAATGAATTAAGAAAAACTTGTGCACATATATACCCAGGTCCCTCTGCTCCTGTACACTCTTTAGAGTTGCAACCCTTATTTTATATTGTCTCTCCATGTTCTTCCTACCAAAATGGGTCACCTCACAGTTCTCCAAATTTAACTTCATCTGCCACCTATCTGCCACTCCACCAACTTGTCTATGTCCTTTTGAAGTTGTATACTGTCCTCACAGTTTACAATGCTGCCAAATTTTATATCATCTGCACACGTTGAAATTGTTCCCTGCACACCAAGATCTAGATCATTAATATATATCAGGAAAAGCAAGGGTCCGAATACCAACCCCTGGAGAACTCCACTACAAACCTTCCTCTAGCCTGCAAAATATCCATTAATCATTAGTTGCTATTTCCTATTACTCAGTCAATTTTGTATCCATGTCACTACTGTCCCTTTTATTCCATGAGCTATAACTTTTCTCTCAGGTTTGTTGTGTGGCACTGTATCAAATGTCTTTTGGAAGTCCATCTACACCACATCAACAGCATTGCCCTCATCCACCCTCTCTGTTATCACTTCAAAAAACTCCAGCAAGTTAATTAAACACGGTTTTCCCTTAAGAAATCATGCTAGATTTTCCTAATCAGCACACATTTTTCCATGTAACTATTAATTCTATCCTGAATAATTGTTTCTAGAACCATCCCCACTACTGAAGTTAAAACTGACTGGTCTATAATTGCTGGGCTTATCCTTACAAACTTTTTTTTGAACAAGGGCGTAATGTTTACAATTCTCCAGTCCTCTGGCACCTCCCCTGAGTCTAGAGAAGACTGAAAGATTATGGCCAGTGCCTCTGCAATTTCCACTCTCATTTCCTTCAATATCCCTGGATGCACCTCACCTGGTCCAGGTGCCTTGTCAACTTTAAGTACCGACAGCTTATCCAATACCTCCTCCTTATCAATTTTGAACTCTTCCAGTGACAGAGTTTCCTCCTCTGTCACTATAGCCTGGGTAGCATCTGCTTCCTTGGTAAAGACAGGTGCAAAAATTCATTTAACACCTCAGCTATGCCCCCTGCCTCCAGGTGTAAATCCCCTTTTTGGTCCCTAATTAGTCCTACTCCTCCTTTTACCACCCTTTTACTATTAATGTGCCTATAGAAGACTTTAGGATTCCCCTTTTTGTTGGCTGCCAACCTTTTCTCATAATCCCTCTTTTCTTCTCTTATTTGCTTTTTCACCTCCCTTCTAAACATTCTGTCTTCAGCCTGGTTCTCAATTGTATTTTCTACCTGATACCTGTCTTAAGCACACTGTTTCTTCTTTATCTTAATCTCTATCTCCTTTTTCATCCAGGGAACTCTGGACTTGTTTGCCCTTTTGAGGGAATATACCTTAACTATGCCCGGATCATTTCTTTTTTGAAGGTAGCCCATTGTTCTGCTACAGTTTCTCCCGCCAACCTTTGGTTCCAGTCTATCTGGCCCTGCTCTGTTCTTCTCCATTGAAGTCGGTTCTTCCCCAGTTAACTATTCTCACTCTGGATTGTTCATTGTCCTTTTCTACCATTATCCTAAACCTTATGATACAATGATCACTGTCTCCTAAATGTTCCCCCATCCCAAACTGACACTTGACCTACTTGGCCCACCTCATTTCCAAGAACTAGGCCTAGCAGTGCCTCCTTTCTTGTTGAACTGGACACATATTCCTGTAAAAAATTCTCCTGAACATAATCTAGGAACGCTTGTCCTTCTCTGCCCTTCACACTACCTTTATCTCAGTATATATTTGTGTAATTAAAGTCCCCCATTATAACTACACTATAATGTTTGCATCTTTCTATAATTTCCCTGCAGATTTGTTCCTCTACATCCTTTCCACTAGTTGGTGGTCTATAGACTACACTGAGCAATGTGATTGCACCCTTTTTCTTCCTTAGCTCTAGTCAAATTGATTCTGTCCTTGAATCCTCTGGGACATCCTCTTTCTCCATTACTGCAATACTCTCCTTAACCAATACTGTCACCTCTCCTCCTTTCCTTCCTTTGCTATCTTTTTTGAACATCTTGTACCCAGGAATAGTTAGCACCCAGTCTTGCCCTTTCTTGGGCCAGATCTCTGCTTTTGCCACATCATAATTCCACATGGAAATCTGCGCCTGTAACTCACCAATCATATTTACAATACTCCGTGCATTCACATACATGCAGTATAACCCTGATTTAGACTTCATTACTTTCTTGCTTACTCTGACTCCACCTATTAACTTACTATTCTCTATTCTAATGCCATCTGTCTCTCCCAGTATTTTGTCACGTCAGCCCATTTTTGAGCCATGGGATTGCAACTGAAAAAGTGCTGAGTTAAATTTTGATTCCAGACGTGCAGCTCTTTCTGTCTCAAAGTTTCCTTGCGTTGTCTTTACTCTTTGTTGTAATACCTCCAACACTTACGCTACCTCCGACACAGCTGTGTCTGTTGCCGGCCACCCATGTGCCCCCACCATTCCTCCTCCTCCTCTTGGCTCCGCTCATGCCAACTCTGCACAAGATGATCTTGGCTCCAACCTTTCAGACACCATAACACTTCTCACTTAAATGATGAGATGCATCTAGCAATGCAACATTTGCTTAATGCTGCAATTTAATTTCTGTGGCAAGAGTGACACAAAGAAAACATACCAAGTGTATCAGAATTACATGTTTGCAATAGTTCCTTTTTCAATCATATTCATCAGAACTGAAAATGAAACTCCATATGGTGAATGACTTGTTTCAATGAGAAACTTTAAAAACGACAATTCCCCACATACTTTGACAAAAACGAAATGCTATGGATTCTGGAAATACTCAGCCGGCCTGATGAAAGGTTAGCGATCTGAAACGTTAATTGTTTTCTCTCTCTACAGATGCTGTCAGACCTGCTACATATTTTGATGAAGACCTGAATTATTTATCTGTATTTACAACTGGTGTACACAGAAATGCAAGTGAACATTATTGGAGTGCAACTTAAATAGAACATTTTAACACCTCTTTGTTCCCGAACAGCTAGAGTTGAAATTGTAAAATATCCTCAACTTGCCCTGCTATTGGATGCAAATACAAACAAATGTGCTTTTTCATTCCAGGATTGTTTTGATTATTCATCTTAATTACTCGGAAGGTATTAGATGCCAAACATGCAGTGTGGGACCAGGTCAGGCCAGACAGAGGCACCAAATTTCTTCCACCTGGCATCTTTCACGGTCATTTTTTGGGCCCAACCCTCAGATGACCATATTCCATATCTATCGAGGGCTTTGAGTAAGTTTTTCTGTCCATGGCCAGAGGCAACGACCCCTATTGTAACCTTCCTATATGCCCAAATCCAGCCATTCTTGTTCCATAATACAACTAGGTTGCCATTGTTGCAAATTTAGTCTTGCTTACACTACAGGATTCATTGGTACAGACAGTTTGGTCACAGGCACCTACAAAGCTGAACTGTAAAGGCCACATTTCACTGATCCTTTAATTTGCTCCATCTTTCTTCTCATTTTTCTCCACAGTTATGAGTCAGGCTGGATTACTGCTGATAGTCACTGGAAGCCTTTTGCAAATGGCCTTTTTTCGTGCGAGTCTGGCAGTATTGGGTTGAGAGAGGAATGGTAGCCAAGAACCAGAACATTCTGTGCTTCAAATAAAAACGGGGCTCTGAACAGTCCGATGGGGTTTCAGTTTAATATCTCATCTAAAAGATGGCCCCTTTGCACTCGCTCTGTACTGCACTGAAATGTTAATGAAGAACCGAGCCTGTTCCTGACCTCTCACTTGTGCACATTGCTGCAGCTGTCAAGAGTGTGAATGCAGGATGCTTATCTGCTCCCCAATCTGGGGACCTCTGTTACAAGCTAAGATGTCTAACTCTTGATTGAGGAAGTAAAATGGGCCTTTTCAGAATGTCTACCTCAATATCAATCAGGGGAGCTATGTTCTGCATCAGATTGATTCAGAAGCTAGCAATATTAACTGAATACCAAAGCTATGGTTCAAGCCCCACTCCAGGTTTTAAATATATAATCTTGATTGATAACAGTAGAGGGAGGGCCTTATTGTTGAAGGGGTCATCCTTCAAATTCAGTGTTAAATTTAAGCTATATCGGAATACTCAGGTGAACGTAAAAAAAAAATCCCCATGGCTTTATTTGAAGATTAAGGTGTTCTGGTGCCATGGCCAACAATCCTTTCATTACTGTTCCAGTACAGGTACAACTGGCATCGACCCAGCTATGTGGAAAATTGCTCAGGTATGTCCTGTACACAAAAAGGACAAATCCAACCCGGCCAATTACCACCCTATCAGTCTATTCTCAATCATCAGTAAAGTAATGGAAGGGGTCATCAACAGTGAGATCAAGCAAGCACTTGCTTAGCAATAACCTGCTCACTGATGCACAGGTTGGGTTTCGCCAAGGCCACTCAGCTCCTGACCTCATTACAGCCATAGATCAAACATGGACAAAAGAGCTGAACTCCTGAGAGTGAGAATGACTGCCCTTGACATCAAGGCAGCATTTGACCAAGTATAGCATCAAGAAGCAAAACTGGAGTCAGTGGGAATGGGGGGAAAACTCTCCGCTGGTTGGAGTCATACCTAGCACAAAGGAAGATGGTTGTGGTTGTTGGAGGTCAGTCATCTCAGTTCCAGGATATCACTGCAGGAGTTCCTCAGGGTACTGTCCTTGGCCCAACCATCTTCAACTGCTTCATCAATGACCTTCCTTCCATTATAAGGTCTGAAGTGGGGATGTTCACTGATGATTGCACAATGTTCAGCACCATTCACGACTCCTCAGATACTGAAGCAGTCCATGTCCAAATGCAGCAAGACCTGGACAATATCCAGGCTTGGGCTGACAAGTGGCAAGTAACATTCGCACCATACAAGTGTCAGGCAATGACCATCTCTAAAAAGAGAGAATCCAACCATCACCCCTTGATGCTCAATGGCATTACCATTACTGAATCACCCACTATCAACATCCTGGGGGCTTACCATTGACCAGAAACTGAACTGGAATAGCCATATAAATACTGTGGCTACAAGAACAGGTTAGAGCCTTGGAATTACGTGACGAGTAACTCGCCTCCTGACTCCCAAAGCCTGTCCACCATCTACAAGGCACAAGTCAGGAGTGTGATGGAATATTCCCCACTTGCCTGGATGAGTTCAGCTCCCACAACACTCAAGAAGCTTGACACCATCCAGGACAAAGCAGCCCACTTGATTGGCACCACATCCACAAACATTCACTCCCTCCACCTCCGACACACAGTAACTGCATTGTGTATCATCTATAAAATGCACTGCAGGAATTCACCAAGGCTCCTTAGACAGCACCTTCCAAACCCAAGACCACTACCATCCAGAAGGACAAGGGCAGCAGATAGATGGGAACACCACCACATAGAAGTTCCCCTCCAAGTCACTCACCATCCTGACTTGGAAATATGTCGCCATTCCTTCACTGTCACTGGGTCAAAATCCTGGAAATCCCTTCCTAACAGCACTGAGAGTGTACCTACACCACATGGACTGCAGTGGTTCAAGAAGGCAGCTCACCACCACCTTCTCAAGGGCAACTAGGGATGGGCAATAAATGCTGGTTCAGCCAGCAAAGCCCACATCCCATGAATGTATAAAAAATTTGGCCATCTAATTTTCTGCTTGGTGAATCTTGCTGCTCTGTTTGCTTTAACAACAACTGTCATTGCTTATAAAAGTAATTCAGTCGCTGTGAAAGGCTTTGGCACATCTTGAGTTGTGACAAAGTGTTACATAAATTCAAGTTTCTTTGCACTTATCTTTTTTTTTAAAACAGTTATCAAGTTCTTCATCCTCCTTAATGTCACTCCTAATCCTTGTTTTGGCTAGTTGGGTATCTGGCAGATGTGGAAGCCCACCACCATGTTTTGGATACTCCGAACTAAGCCATTGAAAAATCCACACAAAGTTTGTTAGATTGACATGAAATCCTTCCAATATACTTGATAGCAACTGGTAAGAGTGGGAGAATTTCCTGGTCAGCCATAGTGCAGAAGGGAATGGCAAACCACTACAGTACTTTGGATTACTCCATGGTAATGCTTGACAATGTAAGTCCATGGTCGCCAATTCCCTTAGGGCTCGGCACCTGGAGGAGCAGCCAAGTTGTCTAGAGTTTGGAAGCTCTGAATAGGAGGGGACAGAAGTGACAAAAACATTTTTATTAAATCCAGCATTTAAAAAAAAATAAAAGTACGAATGCTGCTCCACATCCTTTGAGAATCTAGATAGGTCTAATGGTCAGCGCTTCTGGTCGGGCAATTTATAGACTCTCACGATTACAGTCGTCAAGAGGCGTATGATTGACGATCACCGGCACCAATCGGCGACCGCCTTTCCGCCAAGGGCCCGCCCACATGCCTCAGCCTGGGCCAATCGACGATGGAGGGCGGTACATCCGGGTGAGCAGAGGCGAGTCGAAGACTTCTTTCTGAAGCCGAAGCAAAATGGACGGTCGTTTTTCAGGTCAGTCAAGCAAGTCTCGATAGACGCTTCATAAGGTTTGATCTCCTTCATTTTAAAAAAAAAATATCAATTGTACGGCCGTATGGTTGACACAGAGATCGGGGGTGGGAGGGGAGAGGTGGTCTCTGTAAATTGTCCCGTCGTTGGTTTTTTTTAAAAAAAAGTGGGAGGTTTTTATTTGGCGTCGACGGCAGAAAAAGAACCAACGCAACCCGCTGCCGCCGGCAATCCCGCCTCCCCGGGAGCTGATTGGCTGTTGGACTTTTCGGTGGGGGCGGTTCCGACATACGATTGGTCAGCGGTGCCGTCACTCGCCCGAGGTGTGGGTTTGAGTTTTGAGTTGCACGAGCCTCGCGGGCCGTGCGCTGCGGCCGCTCGTTCATCCCCAGCGCCTTTTATTTCTCTGCTCACCATTCCCCCCCCCCCCCATGCCTCTTTTTAAAATTTCTTCCTGCAAGACTATTTCTGCGCGGCCGATTATTACTTTGATGACGCGATTGGGAAGTTTCTGAAGTACAAGTGAAAGTTCACCCTCACCACCGCCACACCCCCCCTCCCCAAATATATCGCCAAGCTCCATCATAATCTAACGGCCATCGCCATCGTGCGCTTGCCTGGATGTTGCTTGGAAATCTGAATGGTTTCCGAAGGTTTCGGCGTCCCGCCCCCTAACAAAATGGCGTCACTCAAGTGAGCGCAGCCTCTTTTCGCGAGGCACAACCGCCCCCCTCAAGTGCGCGCTCCAATAGTAAATACCCCGGCGAGCTCCAGATGCCCCAAGATCTCCCGCGCGCTCCCGAGGACAATTCACCCCACAGTCACCATCCCTTCCCATGTCGCGAATGAGGGGTGACCTCATTCAAACAGGCAGCATTCTTACAGGGCAAGAGGCAGGAAAGATGTTTAGCGGGGGCTAGGGGGGAAAGGGGGGGGGGGGGGAGGGGGGGGGGGACAAGAGCCAGGGGACATGGTCTCAGAATAAGGGGCAGGGCATTTAGGACTGAGATGAGGGGGAATTGCTTCACTCCGGGGATGGCGAATCTTTGGACTTCTCTGCCCCAGAGGACTGTGGAGGCTCATTCCTTCAATATGTTCATAAGACTGATTCAAAACATCAAGGGAGATGGGGATAATGCAGAAAATGGTTTTGAAGTAGGTGGTCAGCTATGGTCTCATGGAGTGGCAGAGCAGGCTCGAGGGGCCAAATGGCCTACTTCTGCTCTATTTCGTATGTTCGTATTAATGGTGGAGCAGGCTTGAGGGCTGAATGACATACTCCTAATTCTTATGTGCCCCTGGCCTCTTCTGTGCCATCAACCCCCCCCCCCCCCCCCCCCGACCCTTCCATGCACCCCCCCGGAAACCGGCCCCTTCAGTGCTCCTGCCTCCCCCTCCCCCCTGGCCTCTTCTGTGCCTATTTGTGCTCCCCCGGCACCTTCCGTGCCATGTGCCCCTGCCCCTTCCGTGCCCCCCCACCCCGGCCCCTTCCGTGCCCCCCAACCAAATTCAAACATGATCCCCTCTTTTCACTGCACATGTCAGCTGCTTTTTTCCACTCTGTGCATGAACATCTACAGAAGTTCATAAGCAGGATAGCCCAATGCTTGATCCTGCTTTACTTTCTTAACCTTGTATCAATGTAGCAGTGATAAAATGACTTGGCATTGCTGTGAAAATTAACAAACCATTTTTGTACTGAAAATAATAAGATGTTATTTATTTCCTTTTCCTTATGTTTCATTTGTTTATATCTGCACACTTAAACACTTTTGAGTTCCAGAAGATTATTTAAAATCAAATAATTTCCTCCTGTGTTGTCTATTTTTTAAAAGAAGGTTTCAAGTGTACATTTAAACAAAAATTATATACAGAAGCATATGTTCTGGGAGCCCAGCACATCAGTGCAAAAGATAAGGCTGAAGCATTTGCAACAGCCTTCAGCCAGACGTGGATGATCAAACTCTGCCTCCTCTGGAGGTCCCCAGCATCACAGATGCGAGTCCTCAGCCAATTTGATTCACTCCACGTGATATCAAGAAACGGCAGAAGGCCATTGATACTGCAATGATTGTGGGCCCTCGCAATATTTCGGCAATAGCACTGAAGACTTGTGCTCCAGAACTTGCCGTGCCCCTAGCCAAGTTGTCCCAGTACAGCTACAACACTGGCATCTACCTGGCTGTGTGGAAAATTGCCCAGGTATGTCCTGTCCACAGGGAAAATGTTAGGAGCTATTATTAAGAAGCTATAGTAGGGTACTTGGAAAAGTTCAGGGTAATCAGGCAGAGTCAACATGGTTTTGTGAAAGGGAAATCATGTTTAACCAACTTATTGGAGTTCTTTGAGGAAGCAACGGGCTGTGGATAAAAGGGAACCGGTGGATGTACTATACTTAGATTTCCAGAAGGCATTTGATAAAGTGCCACATCAAAGGCTATTGCGGAAAATAAAAGCTCATGGTATAGAGGGTAACATATTGGCATGGATAGAAGATTGGCTGGCCAACAGGAAGCAGAGAGTGGGCATAAATGGGTCTTTTTCAGGGTGGCAAAATGTAACGAGTGGTGTGCCACAGGGATCAGTGCTGGGATAGCAATTGTTTACGGTTTATATAAATGACTTGGATGAAGGGATGGTTGAGGTGGTTGTCAAATTTGCTGATGACACAGAGATAGGTAGGAAAGTAATTTGAGAGGAGGACATGAGGGTACAAAAAGATATAGATAGGTTAAGTGAATGGGCAAAGACCTGGCAAATGGAGTATAATGTGGGAAATCTGAAATTGTCCATTTTGGCAGGAAGAATAGAGGAAAGGCATATTATGCCTATAAATGGTGAGAGTTTGCAGACCCATGATATGCAGAGGGATGTGGGTGTCTTAGTGCATGAATCGCAAAAGGCTAATATGCATGTACAGCAATAATTGGGAGAGATAATAGAATGTTATCATTTATTGCAAGGAGAATTGAATATAGAAGTAAGGAAGTTGTGCTTCAGTTATACAGAGCACCAGTGAGACTACATCTGGAGTACTATGTACAGTATTGGGCACCTTATTTAAAGAAGGATGTAAATGTGTTGGAAACAGTTCAGAGAAGGTTTACCAGATAAATACCTGGAATAGGTGGGTTGCCTTATGAGGAAAGGTTGGAAAGACTAGGCTTGTATCTGCTGGAGTTTAGAAGAGTAAAAGGCGATGTGATTGAAAGTTATAAGATCCTGAGCGGACTTGACACGGTGGATGTGGAGATGATGTTTCCTTTTGTGGGAGAATCTAGAACTAGGGGTCACTGTTTAAAAATAATGAGTCGCCCATTTAAAACAGAGAGGAGGAGAATTTTTTTTTTCTCTGAGGGTTGAGAGTCTTTGGAACTCTCTTATTGAAAAGGTGGTGGAAGCAGAGTCAATTAATATTTTTAAGGCAGAGGTGGATGGATTCTTGATACGCAAGGGGGTGGTAGGTTATTGGGACTAGGCGGGATGCAGATTTGAAATTACTATCAGATCAGCCATGATCTTATTAAATGGCGGAGCAGGCTCGAGGGGCTGAATGGTCTCCTGCTCCTTATTCATATGTTCATAGGTATGCAAAAGCAGGACAAATCCAACCCAGCCAATTACCTCCCCATCAGTCTATACACGATCATCAGTGAAGTGATGAAGGTGTCATCAACAGTGCTATCAAGCGGCACTTGCTTAGCAATAACTGGATCACTGATGCTCAGCTTGGGTTCCGTCAGGATCACTCAGCTCCTGACCTAATTACAGCCTTGGTTCACAGATGGACCAAAGAGCTGAACTCCAGAGGTGAGGTGAGAGTGACTGCCCTTGACATCAAGGCAGCATTTGACCGAGTGTGGCATCAAGGAGCCCTAGCAAAACTGGAGTCAATGGGAATCGGGGGAAAACACTCCGCTGGTTGGAGTCATACCTAGCACAGAGGAAGATGGTTGTTGGTGGTCAATCATCTCAGTTCCAGGACATTACTGCAGGAGGTCCTCAGGGTAGTGCCCTAGCCCAAACATCTTCAGCTGCTTCATCAATGACATTCCTTCCATCATAAAGTCAGATGTTCACTGATGTTTGCACAATATTCAGCACCGTTTGCAACTCCTCGGATATTGAAGCAGTCCGTGTCCAAATGCAGCAAGAGCTAGACAATATCCAGGCTTGGGCTGTCAAGTGGCAAGTAACATTCACGTCACACAAGTGCCAGGCAATGACCATCTCCAACAAAAGAGAATCTAACCATCACCCCATGACATTCAACAGCATTACCATTGCTGAAGCCCCCATTATCGACATCCTGAGGATTACCATTGACCAGAAACTGAACTGGACTAGCCATATAAATACTGTGGCTACAAGAGCAGGTCAGAAGCTAAGAATCCTGCGGCGAGTAACTCACCTGCTGACTCCCCAATGTGTGTCCACCATCTACAAGGCACAAGTCAGGAGTGTGATGGAATACCCTCCATTGCCCGGATGAGTGCAGCTCCCACAACACTCAAGAAGCTTGACACCATCTATGACAGAGCACCCCATCCACAAACATTCACTTCCTCCCTGACTGACGCACAGTCGCAGCACTGTGTACCATCTACAAGATGCACTGCAGGAACTCGCCAAGCCTCCTTAGACAGCATCTTCCAAATCCACGACCGCTACCATCTAGAAGGACAAGGGCCACAGATGCCTGGGAACACCACTACATGGAAGTTCCCCTCCTAAGTCACTCACCATCCTGACTTGGAAATATATCGCCGTTCCTTCACTGTCGCTGGTTCAAAATCCTGGAATTCCCTCCCTAACAGCACTGTGGGTGTAACACCACATGGACTGCAGTGCTCAAGAAGGCAGCTCACCACCACCTCCAGGGCAATTAGGGATGGGCAATAAGTGCTACCTAGTCAGCAACACCCACATCCCAAGAATAAATTTTTAAAGATGTGAACATATTGAAGAAATTCGAATGAAACAAACACTAGCATTGTGGACCCTCTTGAATTCTGTTAAACAGACAACTCCCTAGTCTCCAGGAGTATAGTTTAAAAATGGAGGATCATTGCCAAAGAGAAGTGAAAAATGGTGGTTTTTCAGATTGCAGGAAGGTTTGTAGTGGAGTTCCCCAGGGGTCAGTGTTGGGTCCTTGCTCTTCCTGATGTATTTTAATGACCTAGGCTGTGGTGTGCAGGGCATGGTTTCAAAATTTGAGGATGATACGAAGAATGGAAATGTGTCAACTGTGATGAAGATAGTCGAACTTCAAAAGGACATAGACAAGTTGGTGGATTGGGAAGACAGGTGGCAGATAAAGTTCAATGCAGAAAAGTGTGAGGTGATACATTTTGACAGAAAGAATATGGTGAGACAGTATAAAATAAAGAGACTAAAGTAGGTGCAGGAACAGAGGGACCTCGGCGCATATGTACATAAGTCATTGAAGATGGCAGGGCATGTTGAGAGAGCAGTTAATAAAGCATATTGTATCTTAGGCTTTATTAACAGAGGCATTGAGTACAAGAGTTAAGGAGCTCAGATTAAACTTGTATAAGACACTAGTTAGGCCTCACCTGGAGTAATGTGTCCAGTTCAGGGTGCCATACTTGAGGAAGGATGTGAAGGCATTGGAGAAAGAACAGAGGATATTCACAAGAATGATTCCCAGGATGAAGAACTGTAGCTATGAGGATAGATTGGAGAAGTTGGGACTATCTTCCTTGGAGAAAAGAAGGCTGAGAGGAGACCTGATAGAGATATTCAAGATCCTCAGGGGTACGGACAGGGTAAATAGTGAGAAAGTGTTCTCACTGAAGAGAGTACCAAGAACTAGAGGGCACAGATTCAAAATAATTGTCAAAAGGAGTAAATGTGATTTGAGGAAAAATTTCTTCATCCAGAGAGTGGTTGGAGTCTGGAACGAATTTCCTGAAAGGGTGGTGGAGGCAGGTTCAATTGAGATATTCAAACGGGAATGGGATTGTTAGCTGAAAAGAAGTAATGTGCAAGGTTACGGGGGTAAAGCAGGGAAGTGGGACTAGGTGGAATGCTTTTTCAGAGAGCCAGTGTAGACTTGATGGGCCGAATGGCTGCCTCCTGCACTGTAAAGATTCTGTAATTCTGAAAATAGATTCTAATTCATCTGATATTCTGTGTTTGGATTGACTATGCAGAGACAAAGAGCTCTTCATTTTTGCATAGTTGTCAGCAATTGCCAACTTACATTCACAAAAATAAGTTGGGGCTTTCAAAGCAAGAGTGATGAACTTGTATTTTTCACAATTTCAATGTCCCAAAGCACATTTCAGCCAATTATGTACTTTTGATGTGTAGTCACTGTTATAATGTAAGAAAGGTGGCAGCCAATTTGTGCACAGCAAACTCTGCAAACAGCAATGAGTTTTTTTTAAGCTGATGTTGGCTAAGCAATTAATATCGGCCAGGAGACTGGCGGGGGGAGTGTGGGGGAGGGAGGAGGGTCAACACCTCAACTCTTTTAAATAGTGCCATTGAATTATTTAAGTCCACATGAGATGGTGCCTCTAACAGTTCAGCACTCCCTCGATATGGCACTAACGTCAGCCTAGATTACGTGCTCAAGTGTCTGGACTGAAGCTTGAACCCACAAACCACCTGACTCAGATGAGAGTACTATTTGTGAGCTTTGGCTCAGTGGCCAACTTTCACAGATTATTGTGACATCCTGTGCAACATTCTGTTTCAGAATCAAGTATGTACTGTTAGCCTTTTATTGAAATATATTTTCAAATTAGGACATTGTAATAACAAACAGTCTTTTATTTTACAGGCTCGTATGGAAATTGGAATGCAGAATCTCCTGGCGAAGGTAAAAATTCTATCAGAGGTGGTTGAGGGTGGTAGGGGTGATTTGGCTACTTTCACTCCAAGCCTTGGAACTTGGTTTAACTCTCAGTCAACATGGAGTGATTGTAAACCTGATGGCTACACCCAAAGGCCCAGTAGGTTCTAGAATACAAAGCCTCCCAATAATTGCCGTCCTCTGCAGTTGCTCTGTCCTTGTTCTCTATCCTTTTTTGTTCATTGTGGAACTTGCCAGTGATTCTTCACATGACATTGCTGAACTGCTCAATGGGATGGTAGTGTGCACATTTCTCAGCCTGCAAGGGTATAGGAAGTTACCAAGCGGAGAAGAGGTCAAAACCTCAGATTGAGCAGATCCGAGATGCTGGCTTATGAGTAGAAGGTAGAGAGATGAGAACATGTATAGAGTCATAGAGGTCTGTAGCACAGAAAAAGGCCCTTCGGCCCATCGCGTCTGCGTCGGTGAAACAAGTACCTAACTATTCTAATCCCATTTTCCAGCACTAGGCCCATAGCCTTGTATGCCATGGCATCGCAAGTGCACATCCAATTACTTCTTAAATCTTATGAGGGTTTCTACCACCCTTTCAGGCAGTGAGTTCCAGATTCTCACCACCCTCTGGGTGAAAAAATTCTTCCTCACATCCCCTCTAAACCTCCTGCCCCTTACCTTAAATTCATGCCCCCTGGTTATTGATCCCTCCACCAAGGGGAAAGGTTCCTTCCTGTCTACCCTATTTATGCCCCTCATAATTTTATACACCTCCATCTTGTAACCCCTCAATCTCCTCTGCTCCAGGGAAAATAACCCCAGTCCATTCAATCTCTTCTCATAACTAAAACTCTCCAGCCCAGGCAACATCCTGGTAAATCTCCTCTGCACCCTCTCTAGTGCAATCACATCCTCCCTTTAATGTGGATTCCAGAACTGCACGCAATACTCTAGCTGTGGCCTAACCAGTGTTTTATACAGTTCCAGCATAACCTCCCTGCTCTTATACTCTATGCCTCGGCTAATAAAGGCAAGTATCCTATTTGCCTTCTTAACCACATTATCTACCTGTCCCGCTACGTTAAGGGACCGGTGGACATGCACACCAAGGTCCCTCTGATCCTCAGTGCTTCCCAGGGCCCTACCATTCATCGTGTATTCCCGTGCCTTGTTTGTCCTGCCCAAGTGCATCACCTCACACTTATCCGGATTAAATTCCATTTGCCACTGATCAGCCCATCTGATCAGCCCGTCTATATCCTCCTGTAACCTAAGGCTATCCTCCTCACTATTTACCACCCTACCAATGTAATCCATTTGCTGGACTCAGAATATTCCTGAAGTGTTGTTGCAGTCATTGCAGTGCCCGTTTTGCTTCCAGAAAGAAGCACTGTTGCAGTATTAAAGCCAAAAAAAATTATTATTGAGTGGTTTATCTAAATTATTTGAGGTTTATTCTTTTAAAAAGTTTATATATTGATTTATCTGAAATTATGGGAGAAAACCTTAGTTCCTAGGTCACACAAAAATTTTCTTGTCTTTTCACTCCCTATACCAAGATTATTTGTATGCTCTTCATACCTATGATAATCTTGTATGTTTAGCTGTTATTCACTTGGCATTAGATAGCTGATTTTTTTAAAAATTGATATATCACCACCTGGTAACCCTCTTCCTCTAACCTGATCTGTTTCTCTATCGTGTGTAATAGCCATTCCTAATGGTGACATAAGAACTCATATACATGGTTGATTCACGAAGAACACTGACGTTCATGTTTATTTGTATCCTCAGGTTATGATGACTATAGTTATGGACAAGGTTCTGGATCAAATTATGGTTACGGTGGCAAATCCTGGGACTCGCAGAAAGGCAACCAGACTTCTGAATCCATTGTCGCTAAAATTAACCAACGGTTAGATCTCCTTTCTCGCAACGAAAGTGATGATCAGGAAAGGTATCTATCAGGGCTTCAAAAGCAGCTGAACTGCTGTGTGCGAGTCAGGAGACTAAGTTGGAGCTCTGTGCTCTTTGGATACTTTGAGCTATTTAGATTAGACTTTGAATTAGTATTAAAATTGTTTATTCACTGAGTCGGTATGTTTTGTCTCTTGGCTTTCTGTTGTGGACATGATGTTTTATTTATCTTCAACTTGCCCAGCTAACTATTTAATTAGTTCAGTAATTGCCACCAAATGGAGGTGCTGGTGATGGAGATAGAATGGCCTTGTTTCTGCCATGGCCTAACTTGATCAAGTTGATAGCTTTGATTGGGAGGGCAGTAATTTGTGATTTGGTTCTAGAAAAGTATTTTCTCAACTGCACTTGGGTAAGGAGGGTGTTTTTGTTATGGCAAAGGCAAAGAGCACCACCATCATTGTTCAAACGCGTTTAACGAGCTTTGTGCTGATTAGATATGAATAATTTTGGGTTTATCATAAAGTAATATTGCTGTTTCATTTTTGGGGAAATGGCAGAATAGCAATAGAGTGACAGTTTACTCATAGACCCAGTGGCTTTGTTGATAAGTGCACCGTGTGCTATGAACTGAGCCATGCTGACTCGGAGAGTGTCCCTGGTCTGAATTGCTTCCCTCAGTTGGAGCAGCAACATAGCAACCCATCTATGATTCACCATTGACTCCTGATCTTTGGAAGGTGTAATGTAGCTTGATACACATTTCTGGTGATCATAATATCAAAGTAACAATATAGATATATATGTAAATACCAATGAGAATCCAGTTTGGCATGATGATCTTTTCATTAAAGAGTTTGCTGAAGCTTACAAGCAAGTTGCCTTGTTAATTACCGTGGGTGAAGTAATGGTGGGCACCAGTGCCAGTGGAACTTTGCTGTTAGAAATGTAGGGGGCTGGAGAAGAGAAGATACTGCATCAAGCAGGTTGCACTTATACTGGAACTGCTTTGATTTTATGCATGTTACTCGCTTGTTGAATTGAGGATGTTAGGTAGTGAGAACATATTTCATCTCGGGCTTTAGATCATGAATATTAGTTGTTGGGTCGTGCCAGCCAATGTTTGGGAATGGCAGATTGTTGGGTGTGGATTTGTCAATAGATGCTTTATGATCTCAACAGCTGTACACATTTTAGACAGTTAACTGGAATTACTACACTACAGGGATCTCAGTTTAGTTTCCTAACTAAATTGCACATGTTTTGCACATGTTTAGTGCTTAAAGTTGCTGAGTACTGATTATTTTGTTGGAGTCTAAATTTGAAATTTTCTGTGGTATATTTAGTGTAAAGCATATTCTCAGGTTTGTTGTTGGCAAACATTCAGGCTGGAAAGTTCTTCCTTTTCTAAACCCATGAAATTTGTATATTTGCTGCTGCAAATGTATGTAACTGATTTACTGAATTGGTGGGATTGGTTTTGTTAACCCTCCCAGGATTTAAAGCATTTGGATTACTTTTGTGTATTGTTTACATGGGTTGCTTTGTCCTCATGTTGGAATCAGACCTATGAGAGATTTGATAATTTGAACAACTGAGTTGAATTGCTGTCTACTTATCAGTAACTGTGAGAAAAAGTTCTGGATCTATTGTGCTGAAATATGCATACGTTTAAAAAATAAAATGCCAGTACTGAATTTCTTATTGAAATGTCTTGCTGGCTGTAGGTTAGCAGGTGACATTGAGAGGAGCATAAGTTTGAAAGGAGTTATAAAACACTGAGAACATTATCAAACCCTGTTCATGCGTGCCTGCTACTGTACAAGTGGAATTTGTTAACTGTAGTTGTATAATAGCACTCTCGGCTTGGCAATAAACATAGCACTATGGACTAATGTGGAAAAAAAATGCAATCTGTTTTCCATCCACGTATTGACCATGTTTAGTTTTCACATTGCTCAGGCACTGTGAATAATCTACAAGCTCAGTGCATTTATATATTGGTTACAGATTATTAACAGGTGCTAGCTTTGGGAAAAGTGTAGGCTATCAAATCAAGAATGAGGCTCTTAAATTGGTAACAGATCAGTTATTATTACTGGCAAATTATTCATTACCAGAGTCTGCTGATTTACAAAACACTGTAGAAAATGTTAAAAAAAACACCTAGCTTGGTTGAAACTCTGCTGTTTAAATTTCAGTCTGTTCTGACTGTTCAGCAGACTGTTTCTTGGTATTTTCCAGCTACTGACCAGATTCCTTGCTTGCTGTGCGACTCTTTCAGGTTTGTACCTTTCGAGTCCTACGACTCCAGGTCTTCACTGGATGACCGTGATCTGTTCAGATCCGGCTTTGATTACAGTGAATCTGGACCTAATCGTAATGATTCCTATGGAGGTCGCTTTGACCGCTTCGACAGCTCCGCCAGGAACCGCAGGGATCAGTTCCGCAACAGAGCACGTGACGGCTCCGGCAAGCAGTGGGGTCAGAACTGGTCTAGAGACAGGCCTCCAAATAACAGACCTTTCCGGAATGACCCGTTCTCATCGTCTTCAAGTTCTGAGCGACTGTCTGCACAGTGGAATGAGCTGTCGATGGGATATGGAGGCAGGGGCTATGTTCCCCCCTCCAGGAACCTCCCTTCGCTCTTCTCCCAGGCCTTAACCTCCGGTTTTGGGATGTTCGGCGTGCAGGGAGTAGGAAAACAGTTTGGAGCTGGCAGACAGCGAAGGAGAGAGCGGAATCGATTCAGAATTGTGAGTAGAAAACTTTTCCCGTTTTATAAGGTCGTAGACTTAAGTATTCAGCTGTGTGAATTTCAGTAACCAGCTCAACGAACCCATATTCCACAAGTCTTGTGCAGTCACTTAAATTGCCCTTTCTCAACCATGAATGTTTAAAAAAAAGAAGTCAAGTGTAAAATTAAAATTAAAAACAATAGCAAGATAAGATTAAAAACAATAGGAATGGTCAAATATATGGAATGGATCAGAATATGCAAAAAGAGTTGCTGTGGATTGCTGGAGTGCTGTAGGTGCAATGTGCATTTGAGGGAGAAACTTGAAATGTACTTGGGCCTTTCATTGGATGAATGCTTAAAGGACATGGATAAAGAATGCAAAAACCAACTGGAAGTGTCATTGTGGAAGAGCATCTTCACAAATGTGTCTATACATAGGACAAATACTTAGCATGCTAGTAGTTGGTACTTTGAGACTTGCTAGTTTTGCATTGCATCTGTTTCACTGGAAACATATCAATGTGCGTGCCTGGAATTTGGGAGGTTTAACATTCATTGTTACAACTGTGGCTATGCTAATGATTCCTAGTAGGCTTGTACGTTTCAGTGAAAGTGTAATGGTGTGCGCTTGGTCAGCAGTTCTTACAAACCACTGGGCACCAAAGTTACTTTCTGGTTTTGAAGACGGAAGCTTCAGTTTGATTAAACGTGCTTAAAACAATGAAACTGAAATAATGGTCTGTACTGAAGTGGCAGAATGAGATTTGTTCCTGGATTTTAACACCTGCTAGAACTGGATCTGAATCCAGGCAGGACTTTGATTCCAAAAAAGTGATTTGAGCAATTTATAAAGTTCTACCACACATCAGAACCTGAGGAACATGATCTCTTGGTTAACGATATCCAGTCAAAGTTAAGCTGTTGACTAATACTGTGGTATATTTTTAACAGAGGAGAGGAAGAGGCAGAGAGATGGGATTTGGAAGGAAGAGGCAGCTTTCAACTGCAAGCAACGATGAATCAGATTGCAAAATAGGAAGAATGGACCAGTCGGATTTTTCAGATAGTGAAGCAGGTAACCGTGTTTAAATTTGTTGCACCTTCCTCCTTATCCCATCTGTAATTTTTCATGCGCAAGCCTAGACCATGAATTTAGGTAAGCTCTTCAACTGTGAGGACCTTGTTAATCCTGCTCCAACATTCACTGTTCATTTTCCAGCTGTAGTCAGCAGATAGTGAATAGGAACAATGGTTTCTGTTTCCCTGTCAGCATAAGGAGCTGTATTTCAACTGGTAGCTTAGTTGAGATCAACCAATTAAGCATAGATCATGGATGGAGCCTGGAGCCTGACTATTTCTCATCCACATCCTAACCTTTGTGACATCAGTGTCAGATTCCACATCTATCTGTCTCACAACCAATTCTCTTGACCACTCCTCTGTTTCTATGTAGTTCAATACAATTTAGAATGTACAACACAGAAACAGGCCATTTGGCCCAACTAATTATGCGGGTTTTGTCTTCTCATTCCAACCACCTCATCTCAGCCACTCAACATATATTTTCAATTGTAAGACTACGTGTCTGCCATCAATTCTGATGAGCAGAAATTTCCTGTGAATAAATATTGGGAAGGTGAAAGGCATTGTCTTCTATTCCCAACACAAACTTCATTTGTTAGCTACTGACTCCATCCATTTCCCTGGGAACTGTCTGAGGCTGAACCAGACTGTTTACAATTCTGGTGTCATATTTGACCCTTATATGTGCTTCTGACCACATATCAGCACCACTACTATTTCCACCTTTGTTAACATTGCTCAAATCCACCCTTGCTTCAGCGCATCTATGGCTGAAACCCTTGTGTGGTAGAACTTTATAAATTGCTCAAATCACTTAAAGACATGGATAAAGAATGCAGAAACCAACTGGAAGTGTCATTGTGGAAGAGCATCTTCAAAAATGTGTCTATACATAGGACAAATACTTAGCCTGCTAGTAGTTGGTACTTTGAGACTTGCTAGTTTTGCATTGCATCTGTTTCACTGGAAACATATCAATGTGCATGTTACCTCTAGGGGTCCAGTACAGCCTTGGCTGCCCTCCCACATTCTACTCTCCATAAACTTAAGGTCTTGCAAAACTAAGTCCTGATTACCCATCACCCCTATGGTGGCTGACCTACATTGGCTCCCGATTAAGCCTTGCTTAAATGTTAAAACTCTTGTTCTTATCTTCAAATCTGTCCATAGTCTCGGCCCTAACACCTACAAGGTATCTGTGCTCTTCCAAATCCGGCCTCTTGAGTATCTTTGATTTTAATCACTCCACAATTGACAGCCATACCTTTAGATGCCAAAGACCTAATCTCTGAAATACCCTCCCCAAACCTCTAAAATCGACCTCTTCATCTGCCTTCATAATCTTGAGTTGCTTGGTGTCAGATTTAGTTTGATGAGGCTCCTGTGCAGTATTTTGGGATATTATTACATTAAAGGTGCTATATATTATTACCTGTTTTGCGTCCTTCCTGGATTGAATCGATCAATGTGTTTACTTAATTAACATCGTTTTTTAAAAAATTGTGCATGTAACAATCTGTTACGTTGAAGTCACTGTACCTTGCTGATCAGTTGTCGTTGGATATGTTTTTGTGGTTAGTGACGTAGCTATACCTTTCACGATAGTGGGGCACTGAACAAAGTTTATGTGGTGGTGTGCTTTTCCTTGTCTGAGAGGTGAGGCATGTTTCCAAACCTGTATCAGTGTTGGAAAGGTTGCCCTCATCATGCATGTATATATTCCAAGTATGTAAAGGCACTGAATTTTTTTCTTAATTCATGAGAAGTTTGCAAACCCAGTGTTTGAGGCAATTTCAGGCAGCATGTTACATTAGTATGCAAAAGACTTTTCTGTTCATTTTTAGAAGAAAAGGAGACAGGTTTTGGAGATGATGTTGAAGATGCTGCAGGAGGTGATGCCAGTACTGTGAGTATTTGTGAAAATCTTAAATTCTACAACAATGGAACTTTTTAAGATGTGGTTTCAGCATACCTAAGGCAAAAGGCCTCCATAATCTGGCCTAAAGTTTGGTTTTCTGGGGTCAGTCAGATCTGGAGCCACCTTAGGCCGGTTTGAAATCCATTGCTGTATGCAATGGACAGAGAATGACAAACTTATCTTTGCAGACTGATTGCCATCCGAACTGAAAAAGACAAAACTGTATGCAGTTTGACTTATTGCATGCTGCTCTTAATTGATGCCACTTGAGTCCACTGTACAGAGGAAGGGCTGACCTGGATCCCCTTGTTGGAAACTAAATTAATGCATTTAAAATAAGTTGTTATTCAAATTAATTTTCTTTTATGAAAACCTTCCTTCCAATTGTACCCTGCTCTGGCTGACGGTTTGAGGGCACGATTGATGCATGTGCTCTCTTCCTTTTTTGCCCCTCACCCTATCTGATTAATTTGTTTTTGGTTCTGGATGCTAGCTGAGAGGCACCTGGTTCTGAGAGTACTTTTCTATCACACTGAAGGTCCTGGCTTGTACTGTGGTGCAGGTTTAAAAAATGTTAGTTTTAAAAGCAATCTCCAAATTAACCTTAATTCATGCCTGAGCCAGTATATTTGTAAAAGAAAATCTGATGGGGATTGATGGTTGGTGTATCATTGAAACTGTTTTTTTATATTTAGAACATTGAGGATAAAGACTCAACTGACAGCCCTGAAAAGGCGAAAAAAGAGACTGATGCAGATGGTAAAATATTGACTCCAAGAAAAGAGGACTAGTCTTGTGTAAGTTTTGTTTGTGCATTTCTGATATATAATAACCTGCAGAGTCATATTTTGTTTTTGTTAGCTGGTGATGTACAAGAGGAAATTAATGAGCTGAAAATGAAAATGAAACCAAGGAAGAGACAACGGGATCGTATTACAGAAAGGTAAAGGAGCATTGTCTATACTAGATCTATTTGTAGTTGCATTTACCCTAAATTTAAAGGGAAATGTTTTCATGTGTGTTGCATAGTTTTGAATAACTGGATTGAATAGGAGCTAGTATTTGTTATTGATTGGATTGTGAGACGGGTAGTTGTGTGAGTTAAATGTTGTGCTTTTCCTAACACGTGATGATTTATGATGAAATGTAGTTAGGTGAATAGTGACTGCCTGCTGATATCATGACCAAGTGGTCACACTTCCTGAGCAGTTGAGTTGAATCTGTCCTATAAGTAATTTGAGCCAGGCCCAGTGCTGTCGCTGTGTGGTTCAGTAGGCAGGGGTTGGACAGAGAATGACAAACTTATCTTTGCAGGCTGACTGCCATCCTAACTGAAAAAGCACAAAACAGGGCTGCAATTAGGATCTTTCTGGACTTTATTTCTGATTCACTGGGCCCTTTAGGATGAAGCGAACCTCATAAACCTCTAGCAACTTAAAACTAGTCATTTGGTAGTACAGAACTTGAGTATTGCTGAAAAATGAGACATGTCGAAGCTTTTTGTATTGCACTCATCAGGATACTTCAAGAATACCAGTTTAAGGAGAAAACAACCATTTATACTGCATGAGAAGAGAGTGCTGATTGGTTGCCAAGTGTATTCTGATTGGTAGAGGCATTACCATGGAGAAAGCACCAGTGATGGTGACTGACAGTTAACTGTTGAAATTTAAACCAGGCAGCTTGATCCCGATTGGTCATGGCGTTCCCCTGAGGAATGAGTCAGCTATTGGCTGTCACTTATTTTGTTTAGCTGAAACAGGCGCAAATGTGTGTACATGTTCTTTCTGTATGCAAAGAGCAGGGCCCCGTGTATTAATATATGTAGCTTCCAATACATGCACATGCTCCACACTGCGAGCCCAACTGACAATCCTAAATTGGTTGTCAGTGTAATTCTTAGGAGACTGAGGATTATTTAGCAAATGTTGTCCAACCACAGAATCACATCTAATGTTGGACACTGTTTTGAGTTTTGCAAGCTCGGGCTGGTTGGGTACGGTCTGTCCTTGCCCGTTGCGAACCGCGGCTGGGACATGCTGTTTGATATGATCTGCCAGTCTTTGGGATGTACGACCTATATACCTAGCATCACACTGACACTGAAATTAATATACCACATTACTCATTTGTGTGATTGGCAGAATGCCTTTTTGGCTTGATGGCAGCACCCTGTTAGTGGTGAATACCACTCATGTTGTTACTGTATAGTAGCAATGTGAAACAGCTAGCTTCACCTGTTGCTCACATTTTTTAGCTACCTTGCCCGTCCAGGGTAACCTGAGGTAGACTGGACACTTTTCAAGGCTGAAAGTGATGCCTTAGGCGCGTTTATGAGTTTGCGTGATATACAGCATGAAATTATATGACCGGGGTAGCCATTATGCCGCAGGATGTCTTTGATGCGCCCTATTTCAACATCAAGCTTGCATGGTAAGCAGATGTCTCTGGCCCTATTTACAAGGTTGCCAATTAGACCAATTTAATAGTGTGAGGAACTGCAAGAATTCCAATGCGTATATTGACCAGTGAAGGTAGACTTGTGGTTGACCATGGTAGAGAACCCCCTGGCAGATTTCTCAACTAATACGTTAAGGAAAGGGAGTTCATTTGACTGCTGCATTTCAAAGGTGAATTTGAGCGCAGGATGGAGCCCATTAAGGCAGGTAAGGAAATTATTACATGCAGCTGCTTCAGATTTAAATGCAGCAAGCATATCAAGGTACAGACTGTACCCAACCAGCCCATGCTTGAAAACCCCAAAACACAGTGTCTAACATTAAATGTGATTCCACGATTGGATAATATTTGCTAAATAATCCTCAGTGTGCTAAGAATTACGCTGACAACCAATTTAAGATTGTCAGTCGGGCTTGTAGCGTGGCGCATTTGTGTGTACTGGAAGCTACATATATTAATACATAGATGCCTGTTGTTTGCAGACAGAAAGAACATGTACACACATTTGCACCTGTTTCAGCTAAGCAAAATAAGTGACAGCCATTCACTGACTCAATCGCCAGGCAATGCCTTAACCAATCGGGATCAAGCTGCCTGGATTAAATTTCAACAATGCTTGGCAGTTAACTGTCAGTCACCATCACTGGTGCATTCTCTGTGGCAGCGCCTCTACCAATCAGGTCCACTTGGCAACCAATCAGCACTCCTCTCATACAGTATAAATTGTTGTTTTCTCCTTAAATTGGTATTCTTGTGAAGTGTCCTGATGAGTGCAAGATGAAAAGCTTCGCTGTGTCTCTTTTTTTCCCAAGCAATACTCAACTGAAAACTACGCCAATTATAATAAGGTCTACTGGCCAGTTATGTCTTGTGGGATTGCATTGGTCAGTCCCAGTATTGCAGTTGAATATAATAACAACCTCAATGTTGCAAACTATATTTTTCACAACTAAGAAAACGTTGTTGTTACAGAATAATGTATGCCTGCTCAGTTTGCAAGTTTCGCACCTTTGATGATGATGAGATTTTCCCCCACTTGGAAAGTAAATTTCATAAGGAGAACTTCAAATTCATCGGGACCAAGCTTCCTAAAGAAACAGCTGAGTTTTTGCATGTATGTTAGTTTTGTATTTAAATGTACTTTTCTTAAAGTTTGATGCTGTGTTAGTACTTAGCACAAGTGAAATGTATATTATGTGTTTCCCATATCCCAACTTGTGCTCGGGAATAGTTACGTGAAGTGGTTGTATGAGCTTGGACAAGCCTCACCTTTCGATTACTTACCAGCCATCTGGAATCAACACTGAGTTAAACAATCTTGCCACTTTTTTTGGACAGCAGTTGTTGGTAAGGATTTTGTTTTTGGCATTTTACAGCTTCTCTAGGCCTATCTTTCATTTTTTTACTTTTCCCCATTACTATCTCCTTTTGCCTTGCGCCGTCATCTTTTGTCTTTTCATCTCCTGTCTTCCACCCTATCCTAGACTTTCCCTTTTGTTTCCCCCCTGCCCCCCCACCACTTTTCATGCCTCTGCAATCGCTTAAAACCTACCCGGCTCTGATGAAAGCTCATCAACCCAAAAAGTTAACTCTGTTTTCCTCTCACCACAGATGCTGAGTATTTCCAACATTTTCTGTTTTGATTTCAGTGAGTGTTGGGTTTTTCAGTTGCTGCAGCAATGCCTGGTACGAACTAACTTGACACCTACAAGTTTTAAGCAGAGTTGCTGGGTAATGATTGGCAGTAGTAATACTTTAATCCCCTCAAAGTTGTGAGGGATGTTCTGATGCTGGTCCCGCTGAGATCCAGTTTACCAGGGACCTATGAATCTTGCTGCCATGTGCTGTACCAAGTACACTCTGTCTGCTCTGTATCCCTGATAATGGGTCTGCTGCTGACCTGTTGCCTGGCAGTGAATAGTATTGTGGACTGTTAGCCTTCTGATTCTAGCCATTTCAGTCAGACATCTAATCTGAAGAGCAGTCCTTCCCTTTTCCCTCTGAAAGTTTTCAATTATCGTGCTGGGGTTTTCTGTTTCTGCAATTGTCAGTTTTTGGTTTCGCTGGAGTGAAAGTTGTGATCTGATAAATACCTGAGTGGAAAATTCCATCCAGATGTTTAACTCAACAAGTTACTTTCTGCTAGCAGAACAATATTGTGCTTGTTTAAAGAATTTTGTTGTGTTAAATAACTGGTCTTTCCTTTCAGGAGTATGTTTTGAACAAGAATAAGAAAACACTGAAGTTTCGTGACTCAATGGAAGATAAAAGTGCAATTAAAAAGAGGATCCAGGAACAAAACCTCTTGCATGGTGAGCATTGCTAAGACGGGAGTAAGAATTTGAACAAGAGCTTTATGTTTAATAATAGCGTCTCAAACTTTGCTGCACGGGGTAACCATTTAGCTCATTGTGTCTGTATTGAACTCTTACCCATGTTTTCTTTCTTTCATTTTATCTATCTAATTCTAAAATATTGGAGTTTACTAACATCAGTAATCGCTCAAAGTAAAATATTCCATATCGCTACCACAGAAAGTAGTTGAGGCCAAAACATTGTATGTTTTCAAGAAGGAGTTAGATATAGCTCTTGGGGCGAAAGGGATCAAAGGATATGGGGAGAAAGTGGGAGCAGGCTATTGAGTTGGATGATCAGCCATGATCATAATGAATGGCGGAGCAGGCTCGAAGGGCCGAATGGCCTACTCCTGCTCCTATTTTCTATGCTTCTAATCGCATCTTGAGGGGAAAATTTGATTTTGATCTCCCATATTATTCTTTGTTCTAATCCTGCATTTGTCCCATAGCTCCTGACACAGCAATTAGTGAAAATTTTTTGTGATTTACACTTAGTTCTGGGTTGCTATGCGTTTGCACAGCTCAGAGTGAAATTTCAATGCAGATCGCACTTATGGGCTACTTCCACGTTACCGTTCAAATTTTGATTATTTGCAATTTTCCATCCCCCTCTTTCAAATCTCATTGTAATTTCCTAACTATACCTATCGTCCAATCAGAAAGGAAAGAATCTGCATCTATGTCACTCCTTTCAGGACCTTGGGATATCCCAAAAAGCTTTACTGACAATTGAACACTTATTGTTTTTGAAGTTGCAATGTAAAAAACATCTCATTTGTACATTGCAGGGTTGGTCAGAACACAATTTCTTCTTTGAATGGGACCTTGTGTTTACCTGACTGGGCAGGTGGTGTCTCAGTTTAACATTTCACCCAAAGGGCAACAACTCTTGACAGTGCATCACTCTTCAGTACCAGAAACTGCATGCAATGCTCCCAAATGTGACCCAACCAGTATTTTACACAGATTGTTTGTGCACTCAGTAATTTTCTTGAATTCAAGTAAAGTACAATCTTCTTATAAATCCATTTTGATTACTTCTGATCAGTGTATTCATTTCCAGATGCTCAGTAACAGTCTCCAGTTTCCTACTTTACAACAGTGACTATACTTCAATAAGCAGTTCATTGACTGCAAAATGTTTTGAGACACCCAGTGGTCGTGAAAGGCATTATATAAATGCAAGTCTATTTTCTTTTTCCCTCTAGTTATGTTCACCAGTTTTTTTTCTGGCATGAGAGTAATTAGTCCATTGTTGCTTTGTTTTATCATATATCCGTGTTTTATAGTACAAGAAGCACCTATAGTGTTTAGCTTGCTTTGGTGAATTATGACACATTAGTCAATAAGTTAGTGGGTGTTGGGTGGTGATGTGGTGAAATGGTATGTGTTCTTTTTCTGATATTTATATGATCACATTGCTTTCTAATCCTGCAATCATCATATTCCTTGGTTAATAGGGGTGAAATGGTTAAGTATTTTTGTCAATCTGCTATTTACTACTATTGTCATTATCCTGTTGCATAAGTACATATGTTGACCCTCTCTAAATGTTTAGATACATATTGCCAGGTGCCTACCTTATAGGTTTGTGAACTTGTCTCAGCGAGAATTTACATGTTGCGGATATTTTCCATCTACTAGTAATTTCTTTGTATTGCAGGTAT
This sequence comes from Cetorhinus maximus, assembly GCF_964194155.1. Classification (NCBI taxonomy): domain Eukaryota; kingdom Metazoa; phylum Chordata; class Chondrichthyes; order Lamniformes; family Cetorhinidae; genus Cetorhinus; species Cetorhinus maximus. The sequence continues at coordinate 14,438,758 of NC_135906.1, read as the reverse complement.
TAGTATTGAAAATTTCATGAAGAAAGTAGAAGCTGTTCACTGTACAGCTTGTGAAATGTTCATTCCAATGCAGAACAATGCCATCCAACGACACATGAAGACATTTGACCACAACAGGAACAGAAAAGTAAATTTGTCTACTCTCTCCACTCCACATGAGAAACTGACCTTTTTTCCCAACTTTCTGCTCTCCACTACCCACCTCCCAATAACTGCAATCTTTTGGCTTGGAGGAATGCATAGTCTGTTCTGAAGATGTAACAATGATTCAGAGACAAGATAATATCTTGAATGAAAAATGGGGTTTTTGTTTTTTTTCTAAATAAAAGCAACTGATACATGGAAGTGTGGTTATCTTTGCAGCATTCTATCTGACAGTGGTAGCTTGATTATTGAAATTTTTAAAATAGAGTTGAGATTTGAACAGGTATTTGCTTGGATTCATAACTACTCCCAGGTAGTTTTAACACATTTGCAAGGTGCTCTAGGGAAACAAGGAATGCCAAAGGTTTCTGGGAAGTTTAGTAGAGGTGACATTGCCTGTCTTTGCCACTGCCTCAGGTCATCAGCTGCTGAAACCCTCATCCATGCCTTTTAGTTATTTCTCAACTCAATTCTTCCTCCCATGCTGTTCTGGCCGACCTCCCATCTTGCGTCCTCTGTAAATTTAAGCTCATCCAAAACACTGCTGCCTGTGTCCTAACTTATATTGTCTCATTTTCATAAGTCTGTGCTCACTGACGTACATTGGCTCATGGTCCAGCAATGCCTCGATTTTGAAATTCTCTTCCTTAGTTTCAAATCCCTCCATGGCCTCCCCTCTTGCTATCTATTAGCTCGTTGAGCCTTGCACTCCAATTCTGACCTCTAACCTGATTTTAATCCTCCACCATTGGTGGCTGTTCCTTTATCTGCCTGGGTCCTGAACTCTGGAACTCCCTTCCTGATCCTCTCCAATACTCTTCCCTCCTTTTTAAGATACTCCTTAAAGCCCATCTCTTTGATCAAGCTTTTGACCATCTTCTAATATTTTCTCATGTGGCTTGGTATCAAATTTTGTTTAATAATGCTCCTGTGAAGCAACATTTTACTAGGTTAAGGACAATGTATGAATGCAGATTGTTAATTGAAAGTTTGGCATTTTAAAGACTTTTAAATGCTTAGGAGTGAGATGTAGGGGCTCATCGAGAGTATGGATGCAGGTTGAAAATCCTTCCACCAAAGGTGGAGGAGAAAACGAAAAGTTGTATGATTTCACCTGTTGAAATAAGGCAAAACAGCTTAAGGCGAGTTATCAGAAAATTTAATGCTGAGGCACACAAGGAGATATTAGGACAGATGACTAAATGCTTGGTCAAAGAAGCATGTTTTAAGGATTGTTTTAAAGGAGGAAAGGATTGGAGACGTTTAGTCGAGGCACAGCTGCCAATTGAGGGGTGAAGGAAATCTGGAATGCACCAGAGGCCAAAATTGGAGGAATGCAGAGATCTCTGAGGATTGTAGGTATTATAATTTAGTTATGAAGGATAGAACTGGAGACTAGTCTTTATGCACTTACAAGCTTTTATTTACAGGGATGCACATTACATCTTGTACACCTCTCCAATGGATATGGAGGAGGGTACAGATGGTGAACGGCGAGCCTACAATTTGAACACGGGTGAGAATTTTAAATTTTGAGGCACTGCTGGATTGGAAGCCGCTGTCAGTGAGCACAGGTGTGATGGGTAAATGTAACTTGAAGGTCCAGGTTGGGATGATATAGCTGGTTTATTGAAAAATAATGGTTTGCTTTTGTTTTTAGATGATGCTTGAGCAGTCGAAGAAGACTAGTCTTCAGGTAGCTAAGAGTATACTCAATAATCGGAATATTGTGAGCATGTTGGAAAAATACCTCAAGGTAATCTTCAATGCATGCTATTGTATTTGGCCAAATAATTGAAGGGATTGCAGTTAGTTTGCTAATGCTATTAAAAGGGTATTTATTTCTAATTGAAAATCCACATTTTGTCTGTTAAACCATATTCTTGATAAGTCAATCCAAAAATGCCACTAAATTTAGCATTTTTTTCCTTAAATCAGTTCTTGAGCACAGTACACAGCTTGTTTCAGTCTTAATGTTTGAACATTCAGACCTCTTGGTAATTGTGTGATAGTGCTTACATAGACCTCGTCCTGTGAAGTAGTGTTATGATACAGCAGATGGTAAATGCTGAGCTGTTCAAATCCCAGAGGGAAACTTGAAACAACTGTCACAACTAATTTTCAATATGTATGTTTCGAGATGCGGGCTTTGAATTCAAAAATATTAAGAGCACTGAGTCTTAAGAGATTTTTATAAAACTAAATTAAACATTTATTAATAAAAGAAAAGTTTGTAAGCCATACATATGTCTACAAATTACTGCTACAATAACTTTTAAATTCCCTAGTTAATCTGATTCCCAGTTACCCCTTCGTTAAGGCAACAGTAAAACACATTGATTTTAAAAGACCCAGGCAAAGTAAACACTACCCTGAACAGTCGAATTCAAAGTGAGTTCTCTTAACTTCAGTCCCTGGAGGCAGCAGTTTGGTACATACAGGCTGAAGACGTTTCACATTTGTTGAATCTTAGGCTGTGTGTATGGGTAGGCAGTCTTCGCTCCTTTATACATAGTTTTCCCTTTGAATGCCAATACCCATTGTTTCATTATGTCTTTGGACTTTACCTTCCTAATAATAAAAATCTCTCATAGCACTAAGTTTTATCAGTAATCTTCGGGAAAAATAAACACACTGTTTCTAAACTTCACCTGGCTAGGTGACACATTTCACCCCTCCTTTGAAAACAATCTAGCTTGGTTTATTTAAAAATGCAAATGTCCTTTAGACCTTACATTCTAAACTTCCCCCATGTTTACATCAAAGCCTTCAGACCAGCTGTCTTTAATCCAGCTAAGTCTCTCTGGCACACACAGACACTACTATTTTACAATAAATTCCAATAACATTATGAAAATTATTATATCTTCCTGACAGAGACAATTTTGGAAGAGATCTTTGTTATTAGTTGAAGTTGTTTAGCAGCATGGTAAAGTGACTAAGTATATATCAAATTGGTGGCTGTCAGTACTTTTATAGTTTTGAAACTATACAGACCATAAAAGTCCAAGGGCTGATCTGTAGTATGAATTGATTGGTCATTGTTGAGATGCCCAACGTGGAACTTTTATTGTGCCTCGGAGCCCCAAATAGTCTGGGATTCTGGAGAAAAGGTAGGATTAGGATTTGTTCCCAGTCCTGTTAAATTATTCAATGAGCCCTGGAAGTACCTGTGTGGACATTGTGTAAAGACGGAACTGGGCTTGGTTGTGATGTCACCTAGAACCATACAGCATGCGAGGCCATTTGGCCCAGCATGCCTGTGCTAACTCTTTGAAGGCGCTATCAAATTAGTACCACTCCACTGCTCATTCGCCATAGCGCTACAAATGTAAATTACGTCTAATTCCCTTTTTATAAGTTGCTCTTGAATCTGCTTCCACCACCCTTTCAGACAGTGCGTTCCAGATCATAAATGCTTATGTTCTTTTTTGAAATCTCCTCATTTAGTTCTTTTGCCAATACCTTCTGCATCCTCTGGATACTGATCCCCGCTGGCAATGGAAACAGCTGTTCCGTGCTTGATTAAAGGCCTTAATAATTATGAACTCGTCTATTAAATCTTGCTGCTCTAAAGAGAACAATATAGATAGTCTAATGAAATACTGTCACAGTTTTCATGTGAGTGACAACTTGAGTGAGATCCAGAAGAGATTTCAGTGGAGAGTTGCAGAACTTTGGGGAGAAAATTTGCAAGATAAAAATGTCTATATAAAATATAATTTCAACTAGAAACTTTGTGACATCACAGAATCTTTACAGTGCAAAAGGAGGCCATTCAGCCCATTGAGTTTTCACTGACTCGCTGCAAGAGCATTCTACCTAATCCCACTCCCCTGCCTTATCCTCCGTAACCTTGCACATTCTTTCTTTTCAGATAGCAATCCAATTCCCTCCCAATTCCCTGCATTATCCTTGTACCCCTTTTTGAACTAGAGTGTAACATTCGCAATTCTCCAGTCCTCTGGCACCACGCCTGTGTCTAAGGAAGACTGGAAGATTATCACCAGTGCCTCTGACATTTCCACTCTCACCTCCCTCAGTATACTTTGGATGCATCTCATCCGGCCCTGATACCTTATCAATTTTAAGTAAAGATAGCCTTTCTAATACCTCCTCTTCTTCAACTGTAAATTCCTCAAGTGTACCAGGTACCTCCTCTCTCACCTCAGCCTGGGTAGCATCCTCTTCCTTTGTAAAGACTGATACAAAGTACTCGTTTAATTACTCCACTACTTCTCCTGCCTTGACTTCTCCTGCCTGTCTTCTCTTTTATTCCTAATTGGCTCTACCCTTTCTTTTACCACCCTTTTATTATTTACATGCTTATAGAAGACCTTGGGATTTCCTTTTATGTTAGCTACTAGTCTCTTTTCGTGCTCCATCCTTGCCTTTCTGATTTGTTTTTTCATTTGTCCTTCTCTGGTCCTTCTATATTCAGCCTGATTCTCCATTGTATTTTCTACCTGACATCTGTCATACGTGTACTTCTTCCTTTTCATCTTCACCTCTATTTCTGTCGTCATCCATGGTGTTCTAGATTTATTTGTCCTACCTTTCCCCTTCAGGGGAATATACCTTGACATTGCCTACAATACTATCTCTTTGAGGTAGCCCATTGTTCAGCCACCGTCTTTTCCGCCAACATTTGATTCCAACTCACTCGACTGAGGTGCATTCTCATCCCATTGAAGTTGGCTTTCCCCCAATTAATTATCCCTGCTCTGAATTGCTCCTTGTCCTTCTCCATGGCCAACCTAAACCTTATGATGCAATGGTCACTGTCCCCTAAATGCTCTCCTACTGTTATTTGATCCACTTGGGCCAACTCATTCCCCAGAATCAGGTCCAACAGTGTCTGTCCTCTTGTTGGACCAGAAACATACTGTTGCAGAAAATTATCTTGAACACACTCCAGGAACTCTTGCCCTTGTCTCTTTGCACTATTCCTGTCCCAGTCTATATTTGGATAATTGAAGTCCCCTATTATAATTGTTCTCTAACACTTGCACCTCTGTAATTATTTTGCAGATTTGTTTCTCTACATCCCTTTTGCTAGTTGGTGGTCTATATACTACACTGATCAATGTTATTCCACCTTTTTCATTCCTTGCTCCCAGCCAGAGAGATTCTGTGCTTGACCCCTCTGGAACATTCTCTCTCTCTAGAACTGTAATACCATCCTTAATCAGCACTGTCACTCCCCCAAACCATGCCCCCCCTTTCTTTCCTGTCTCTCCTAAATACCTTGTACCCAATCCTGCCCTTCTTTGAGCCAGGTCTCTGTTATAGCAATGATACAAATTTTGTCAACCTGTGCCTGCAGTTCACCAGTCTTATTAACCACACAATGCATTCACATACATGTGAATTCACATATCTGATGCTGGAATCTTAACTGTTTGAAGTTGTTTAGAGTTTTGATTTCTTCACATTTTTGCAGGGGGAGAATCCGTTTACTGAAGATGCTAAAGATGCTGAAGATGATCCTTTGGAGGGTGATGCAATCACTGAGAGTCTTACAGGTGAAAATGACGGGGAGAAGAAAAATGAAACTGCAGAAGGTGAGACGGCAGAAGCAAAGGCAGAACCAGAGGAAGAAGGTGATGGTGAAATCGTCAATGCAGATGAGACAGTTGACCAGTCTGAGCAGGGAGCTGATGCCACTGATGAAGAAGCTGAAGCAAACTCTGTGACGGATCAGGATGGTGAAGAATCTCTTCCAGTAGAAGAAGGTGCTCTCTCAGCTGAAGATGAAGACAAAATCTTGGGAGCTGGTGATGGAGAAAATCCCAATGAAGGTGCTGAGAGTCCCCCAGGTGATGGTGGTGATGATGCAGAGTAATTTGCTGTACAGATGAATTTGTCCATGTCTCTTCAGCATAAAATTCTCCACAAGTACACTGTCTGAATTAAAGCAATGTCATTCTAGTAGCCACAAGGCTCCTGTATGATGCTAGAACATCTTGCATTTGGGACAATTCCATGCCACGACTGTCCCAAATCTGGTGTGGCTCTCTGCTTCCTAGCTTTGCCCAACTAGTTTTATGTGAAATGCTGTTCTCTGTGAAAGTGGTTTGTGAGTGCATTTGCCCTGTTGACTTTCTTTTTAATCTTCCAGAGTAGGTGACACTGATTTCTATACCAGATTCAGAATGTGTAGATATTCTGAGAGACATGGTTTTGCTTGGTTAATACTGCTTGTTTTTTTTTTAAAAGGAAGTTTACAAGTGTGATTGCACAGACCCCCAGATGAACATCAGGAAACTTACCATACACTGCATAAAATCAGTAGTTCCCTGTGTGTCATAGCATAGTGCGACTCCAAAACTGTCTGCTTGTGTCTTGATCTTTGGATTGAAGATGTTGAAGGGGATTTCACAAAAATAGTTGGCTTCAGGAGCAAAAAAAAAGGTTGCATGCTAATGCTTTAGTGTTTTCAAATTGCCTTTAACGGTGAGCAGAAGACGAGTTATATTGTGTAATCAAACTTTCTACATTTGCTTGTCCAACAGTTTAAGTCGAACACAATTTATTGGAGATGTGTCAGAAAATTAGTTTTCAGTTGGTATTTTTGACAAAAAGTTGAGTACAATTTCCATTTGTGAGTTTTGATTTGGATTTTAGTGATACTATCTGGGTACTGATGGAATGTAATGTCTTTTTTTGTTTTACTACTGGAGAGAGGAGTAATCGCATAACTTCTGGAAATAATTGTATACAATAAAACTACATTAAACCCTTTTTATAAACGTTATTGTTTTGATCGAATCATTTTATTGTTTTCCTCCATTTTAATAGGTATGATAGCATAATGGTTGTGGTACTGGACTAGTAATATATGGATAGGTGAGTTCAAATCCCGCCATGGGTAATATAAAATCAGTTAATGAAATAAACATGGAATGAAAAACTAGTAGCCATAAATGGTGAGACCAGCGGATTGTCACTAAAACCCATCTGGTTCACTGATGTCCTTTTGGAAAGGAAATTTGCCATCCTTAGTCTGGCCTAGATGTGACTTCAGACCCACAGCCATGTGGTTGACTCTTAACTGCCCCCTGAAATGGCCTAACAAGCCACTCTGTTGTGTCAAAAACTGATATAAGAAACTATAATCCACGAGGACTGCAGTGGTTCATCAACACCATCTCTAGCAAGTATAGGTGGGCAGTAAATGCTGGCCTTGCCCACATAACAAATTAATTTATAAAATATATATAGACATTTTGGTTTTCTACAATTTGATGCTTGAATTTAAGGCTTTTGAAAATTGTGGTAGCTATTCTATTTTTAGAATTGTTTGCTTTTGATTATTCCCATCCCCTCACTTGATGGATGTTATTACATTTTCAAAGCATGTTAACCATACCAAATGAGCAAAGCCATTCAACTCCCCTTTCCAAAGAAACCTTAGATTTTTTCCCCCTTGTCACAGCAGCTAACTATATTACATTGAATTTACAGCAGAGGGACAGGCCTTTCTGCCCAACAGGTCTATGCTGGTGTTTATGCTCCACCCTACGTCATCTGTCAACAAATCTTTTTTTGCATGTTACTGTTAAAAGGAGCCATACTTTTATTAAGTGAGGATACAACTTCGATAAACTTTGGTCACAATTCGAATAGGAAATTGTATAGGGACCTAGACAGCATTCAGGCTTGGGCTGATAAGTGGCAAGTGTCACTTGCACTGCACAAGTGCCAAGCAATGACCATCTCCAACAAGAGGGAATCATACCATCTCCCCTTGATGTTCAACGGTGCTAAATTCTCTACCTTGTGGTTACCATTGACCAGAAACAACTGGACCAGCCATGTAAATACTCCTGACTCCCCAAAACCTACCTACAAGGCACATGTCAGAAGTGTGATACTCTTCACTTATCTGGATGAGTGAAGCTTCAACACTCAAGCTTGACCAAAGCAGCTGTTTGTTTGGTACCCCATAGATCATCTTAAACATTCGCTCCCTTTACCACTGACACACAGTGGCAGCAGTGTGTACCATCAACAAGATGCAGTGCAGTAACTCACCAAGGAACCCTTGACAGCACCTTCTAAACCTGTGACCTCTACCACTTGGAAGGAACTGCAACTTCCCCTCCAAGCCACACATCATCCTGACTTGGAACTATATCGTCATTCCTTCAGTTGGTGGGTTGAAGACCCAGAAACTCCCCTCCTGACAGCACTGTGGATGTACCTACACTACAGAGACTGTTCGTGGTTCAAGGAGGTGGCTCACCATCACCATTTCAAGGGCAATTAGGGCTGGGCAATAAATGCTGGGCTTGCCAGTGACGTTCACAAATCATGAACAAATAAAAAAACTCTTGGAAAAAAGACTGACAAGGCAACAATTAAAATCTTTAAGATTGAGATTAGGATTTTCAAATTGCAAGTTTGACTAAAGTTTGCCTGTAGCTATTTTAACTTCCTATGGAATTTTAGATTTATTAAAGGAATGAGCACTTAAAATGACTAAAAGACCTCAAAACTATTGTGGAATTTTTGTAGACTAGTTTATCAAATGCAACATAAATTTGTAAAAAGCAAAGATCTAGGGGTAGATTATCACCTTGACTGCTTGGCCAGTAAACTGGTGACAGGCCACCCGCTTTGTAGAATCTAGCTGATTTGTTATCAGACAAAGATAAGATGAAACTCTGGTATGTATTTCATGTGGGCGATTTGCTCTGAAAGTTTCCTTGTTTCCCTGAATAGTGTACAATCCGTTTACTTCATGGGGAAAGGAGAGGTTTCCCAGTGACAGGCTATTCCATCATAATGAACATCACACCTGAGGCTCATCCTCTATCCATAATATAGTGTGAATTTCAGCAGGGAGTTGTTACATCATCAGTGTGAATGATGGAGATTTAGGAAGGAATTCCATGTTAAAAGCTTTCCTCATACATGAAAATATGGTGTACTCATTTCCACTCAGCATTTCTCCTCAATTCAAAATTACACCTTTTCATTCGTTGGTCCAAGCATCAGAGATCGTAGGGCGTTGGTGTAAAGGCATGCCAAGCAAAAGTGGACAATTCCAGATAAATCGTTCTGGTTTCTGGAGAAATTTTGTTTTTCAATTTTTTTCTGTGACCTCAAAAGTGCTGATGCATTGTGGTACCCCATATCTTGTCCAACTAGTCAAACTACACATATACCTCACAGCCAGAGTGTCAATGGACTCTTTGGCCATGAAGGGTATTGCAGACAAGCCCAATCCTACTTTCTTTCCAGCAAGTGTTGATAATGAAAAGGAGCAGCAATTGTGGCTAAATTTTCCCTTCCCTGGTTCAGTGGTGCTGAGGCCAATTGTAGCATCACAAATACTATCTTGCATGAGATCAGTTAACTCAGCAAAGACTGGAAACTGAGTCTTAAAACTTTCCTTCAGTCATAATTGAAGCAAAACAATCCGAACACATCAGGTTAAAATAAAGCACATGTTTAATAGAGCTTTGGAAACATGATTTTGCTTTATAGTGGTCATGGATTAAGGGTTTTCAAAACTCAAGTAGCTATCCAGCTCAAAATAAAATCCACCTCTCAAAGTTATAGTTATTTAATCATTCAAAACAATTTTCCAGTGGACAGTAAAATTGCTTCCAGTTGAGAATTACTCATTACTAGGGCTCTGATCATCTTTCTCGAGTACCACTTTATTGTCCTTTAGGGAAGGATATCTGTCGTCCTTACCTGGTCTGGCCTACATGTTACTCCAGACCCATAGCAACGCTGTTGACTCTTAAATGCCCTCTGAAATGGCCTAGCAAGCCGCTCAGTTGTAATAAATCGCTACAAAGCCATAAAAAAGGAATGAAACTGGATGGACCACCTGGCATCGACCTAGGCACCGGACATGATAATGGCAATCGTAAGCCCTGTCAAATCGCAAATCCTCCTTACCAACATCTAGGGGCTAGTGCCAAAATTGGGAGAGCTGTCTCACAGACTAGTCACGCAATAGCTTGACATAGTCATCCTCATGGAATCATACCTTACAGATAATGACCCTGACTCTACCGTCACCATCCCTGGATATGTCCTGTCCCACAGGTAGGACAGACCCAGCAGAGGTGGCAGCACAGTGGTATACAGTCGGGAGGGAGTTGCCCTGGGAGTCCTCAACATCAACTCCCGGACGCCACGAAGTCTCATGGCATCAGGTCAAACATGGGCAAGGAAACCTCCTGCTGATTACCATGTACCGCCCTCAGCTGATGAATCAGTGCTCCCCCATATTGAACATGACTTGGAGAAAGCACTGAGGGTGGCAAGGGCACAGAACGTACCCTGAGTGAGGGACTTCAATGTCCATCACCAACAGTGGCTTGGCTGCACCACTACTGATTGAGCTGGCCGAGTCCTAAGTGACATAGCTGCCAGACTGGGTCTGCGGCAGGTGGTGAGGGAACCAACAAGGGGGAAAAACATACTTGACCTCATCCTCACGAACCTGCTTGCCGCAGATGCATCTGTCCATGACAGTGTCGGTAGGAGTGACCACCGTACAGTCAGTCATTGTGGAAATGAAGTCCCGCCTTCACATTGCGGATACCCTCCATCGTGTTGTGTGGCACTATCACCGTGCTAAATGGGATAGATTTCGAAAAGATCTAGCAACTCAAGACTGGGCATTCATGAGGTGCTGTGGGCCATCGGCAGCAGCAGAATTGTACTTGAAATCTGTAACCTCATGGCCTGGTGTATCCCCCACTCTACCATTACCATCAAGCCAGGGGATCAACCCTGGTTCAATGAAGAGTGCAGGAGGGCATACCAGGAGCAGCACCAGGCATACTTAAAAAAGAGGTGTCAACCTGGTGAAGCTATTAACACAGGACTACTTGTGTGCCAAACAGCAAAAGCAGCAAGTGATAGACAGAGCTAAGCGATCCCACAACCAACGAATCAGATCTAAGCTCTGCAGTCCTGCCACATCCAGTCGCGAATGATGGTGGACAGTTAAACAACTCACTGGAGGAGGAGGCTCCACAGATATCCCCATCCTCAATGATGGAGGAGACCAGCACAGCAGCGCAGAAGATAAGGCTGAAGCATTCACAACAATCTTCAGCCAGAAGTGCCGAGTGGATGATCCATCTTGGCCTCCTCCTGAGGTACTTAGTATCACAGATGCCAGCCTTCAGTAAATTCGATTCACTCCACGTGATATCAAGAAGCAGCTGAAGGCACTGGACTGCAGAGGCTATGGGCCCTGACAATATTCCGGCAGTAGTACTGAAGACTTGTGCTCCAGAACTTGCCGCGCCCCTAGACAAGCTGTTCCAGTACAGCTGCTGGCATTACCCCCGCTATGTGGAAAATTGCCCAGGTATGTCCTGTACACAAAGCAGGACAAATCCAACCCAGCCAAATACCACCCCATCAGTCTACTCTCAATCATCAGTAAAGTAATGGAAGGGGTCATCAACAGTGCTATCAAGCGGCACTTGCTTAGCAATAACCTGCTCACTGATGCTCAGGTTGGGTTCCGTCAGGGCCACTCAGCTCCTGACCTCATTACAGCTTTGGCTCAAACATGGAAAAAAGAGCTGAACTCCTGAGGTGAGGTAAGAGTGACTGCCCTTCACATCAAGGCAGCATCTGACCAAGTGTGGCATCAAGGAGCCCTAGCAAAACTGGAGTCAATGGGAATCAGGGGGAAAACTCTCCGTTGGTTAGAGTCATACCTAGCACAAAGGAAGATGGTTGTGATTGTTGGAGGTCAGTCATCTCGACTCCAGGACATCACTGCAGGAGTTCTTCAGGGCCGTGTCCTAGGTCCAACCATCTTCAGCTGCATCATCAATGACCTTCCTTCCATCACAAGGTCAGAAGTGGGGATGTTAGCTGATGATTGCACAATGTTCAGCACCATTCACGACTCCTCAGATACTGAAGCAGTCCATGTCCAAATGCAGCAAGACCTGGACAATATCCAGACTTGGGCTGACAAGTGGCAAGTAACATTCGCGCCAGACAAGTGTCAGGCAATGACCATCTCCAACAAGAGAGAATCCAACCATCGCCTCTTGATGTTCAATGGCAGTGCCATCACTGAATCCCCCACTATCAACATCCTGAAAGTTACCATTGACCAGAAACTGAACTGGATTAGCCATATAAATACTGTGGCTACAAGAGCAGGTCAGATGCTAGGAATCGTGAGACGAGTAACACACCTCCTGACTCCCCAAAGCCTGTTCACCATCTACAAGGCACAAGTCAGGAGCGTGATGGAATACTCCCCACTTGCCTGGATGAGTGCAGCTCCCACAACACTTAAGAAGCTGGACACCGTCCAGGACAAAGCAGTCTGCTTGATTGGCACCACATCCACATTCACTCCATCCACCACCGACACAGTAGCAGCATTGTGTACCATCTACAAGATGCACTGCAGGAATTCACCAAGGCTCCTTAGACAGCACCTTCCAAACCCAAGACCACTACCATCTAGAAGGACAAGGGCAGCAGATAGATGGGAACACCACCACCTGGAAGTTCCCCTCCAAGTCACTCACCATTCTGACTTGGAAATATATCGCTGTTCCTACGCTGTCGCTGGGTCAAAATCCTGGAACTCCCTTCCTAACAGCTCCGTGGGTGTACCTATACCACATGGACTGCAGTGGTTCAAGAAGGCAGCTCACCACCACCTTCTCAAGGGCAACTAGGGATGGGCAATAAATACTGGCCCAGCCAGTGAAGCCCACATCCCATGAAAAAAAAAGTGTTAAAAAGAAACCGTGTGAAATTTGTACAGGAAATCGTCCATAAAGGAAAGGAAGTAATCAAGTGGCTGATTTACTCTATCTCTCCCTGTAATAATATAAAAATAAAGATCTCTGGTACATTGACCAACCATTATATATTCAATAATATACACAAACAAGTCCAGGAGGTTTTGGTGGTATATACTGAATAACACTGGTCCTTTCGCCTCTGGAACCTGGGTCTAAATTAAACTCAAACTGATAATGAAAGTCTCCTCCCTGATCATTGTGTCAATGCTGTCATTGCTGAACTTTGGGATCAAAATGAGTTCTGTGTTCATATGACATTAGCATATGTTGCATGAAATTCCTCTGGTCACTACTTAACAACAATGTTAACCTGTTTAAAATAAATAGGTTTGCCTTTCTGTTAAAATAGACAAAAGAGTTTTGTGCAAATATGTCAACAGGACTTGGACTAAAATTGCACAGTGGTTTCACTCCATGAGTTTCTACAAGGCATAAATACAGATTAAAACCAATACAATATCTACTGATTGATGACCTCTTAATATTTAAGAGGATTGTCCCATTACTCGCACAGGCGGTCCAATCTTTTAAATGTTGTAAAATAATGCCCTTTACAGTATATGGTGAAATGGTGCAGTCTTCTGAAACATGGTAATTTAGGAGCATCTCACCAAGTCACAAGGGCAATCCAAGACTCACTTGAGTAAGTAAAAATGACATTTGGTTGGTCCATGAACTGAACCCTTCATGTACTCTGGCACTGGTCTACTTGTAATATTTTTGTTCCTCCAGTTTTCTCCTCCAAACATGCCAACTCTTATTCTTACACTACAAAGGTATAGTGTTGACTACTAGTGGAACCATCATTTGTCTTGAGTGTAGATCAGTCTTCTTCATTGCAAGGCCCTTGAGCCAGCGGCGGCTTCCATCGACACTAGGTGTGGCTCTCTGACTCCATCCATCAATTTTCATTAACCACTTTATCCTTGGAGGGACGCGGCTAGCCGGAGCCCAACCCAGAATTATATTCCTATTTATCTTATTTTTAACTTTAAAAAATGTGTACTGAGCCTATCAAAAGTCAGCCTTCTTTACATGTCAGATAAAAGCAAAAAAACTGCAGATGCTGGAAATCCAAAACAAAAACAAAATTACCTGTAAAAACTCAGCAGGTCTGGCAGCATCTGCGGAGAGGGACACAGCTAACGTTTCGAGTCCGAATGACCCTTCAACAGAACTAAATAAAAATAGACAAAGAGGTGTTGAAGGTGGTGATATTATCTAAAGAATGTGCTAATTCAGGGTAGAAAGCAGGACAAGCAAGGTACAGATAGCCCTAGTGGGGGTGGGGTGGGGTGAAGGAATCAAAAAAGGCTAAAAGGTAGAGATAAAACAATGGATGGAAATACATTTAAAAATAATGGAAATAGGTGGGAAAAGAAAAATCTATATAAATTATTGGAAAAAAAAGTGGGGGTGGGGGGAATCGGAAAGGGGGTGGGGATGGAGGAGAGAGTTCATGATCTAAAATTGTTGAACTCAATATTCAGTCCGGAAGGCTGTAAAGTGATTAGTCGGAAGATGAGGTGCTGTTCCTCCAGTTTGCGTTGAGCTTCACTGGAACAATGCAGCAGGCCAAGGATGGACATGTGGGCATGAGAGCAGGGTGGAGTGTTGAAATGGCCAGTGATAGGGAGGTCTGGGTAATGGTAATGCTTGTGGACAGACCGAAGGTGTTCTGCAAAGCGGTCACCCAGTCTGCGTTTGGTCTCTCCAATGTAGAGGAAACCGCATTGGGAGCAACGAATGCAGTAGTCTAAATTGAGGGAAGTGCAAGTGAAATGCTGCTTCACTTGAAAGGAGTGTTTGGGCCCTTGGACAGTGAGGAGAGGGGAAGTAAAGGGGCAGGTGTTGCACTTTCTGCGGTTGCGTGGGAAGGTGCTGTGGGAGGGGGTTGAGGTGTAGGGGGTAATGGAGGAGTGGACCAGGGTGTCCCGGAGGGAACAATCCCTGCGGAATGCCGCCAGGGGGAGTGAAGGGAAGATGTGTTTGGTGGTGGGATCACGCTGGAGTTGGCGGAGGATGCTCCTTTGAATGCGGAGGCTGGTGGGGTGATAAGTGAGGACAAGGGGGACCCTATCATGTTTCTGGGAGGGAGAGGAAGCTGTGAGGGCAGATGTGCGGGAGATGGGCTGGACACGGTTGAGAGCCCTGTCAACCACCGTGGGTGGAAAACCTTGGTTAAGGAAGAAGGAAGACATGTCAGAGGAACTGTTAGGCACTTTACAGCCTTCCGGACTGAATATTGAGTTCAACAATTTTAGATCTTGAACTCTCTCCTCCATCCCCACCCCCTTTCCAATATCCCCCCACTTTTTTTCCCAATAATTTATATAGATTTTTCTTTTCCCACCTTTTTGCATTATTTTTAAATGTATTTCCATCCATTGTTTTATCTCTACCTTTTAGCCTTTTTTGATTCCTTCACCCCACCCCACCCCCACTAGGGATATCTGTACCTTGCTTGTCCTGCTTTCTACCCTTAATTAGCACATTCTTTAGATAATATCACCACCTTCAACACCTCTTTGTCCTTTTGTCTGTGACATCTTTTGGTTATCTCCACCTATCACTGGCCCTCTATCCAGCTCTACTTGTCCCACCCTCCCCTTAAACCAGCTTATATTTCACCTCTCTTCTATTTTTACTTAGTTCTGTTGAAGGGTCATTCGGACTCGAAATGTTAACTGTGTCCCTCTCCACCGATGCTGCCAGACCTGCTGAGTTTTTCCAGGTATTTTTGTTTTTGTTTCTTTACATGTCACATTGACTACATGGTACAATGTGCGCCAATAAGTATATCTAAGTATGTGCACTGTATCGTACGTTATATTACCATAGCAATCACCTTAGAACTGGCAGGGTATTCAATCGTTGGTGTTATGTATTATTTTGGGCCAAGTGAGTTACTGGAGTAGTAAGTAAGGATAATTTAGTAGTTAATGTGGCTCTCACACTGTAGCTTTTTTGCTAAAGTGGCCCTTGCATAAAAAATAATGAAGTCAACTGGTGTAGATAGTTTTAGGCAGCCTATTCAAACCTGGGGAGCATCAGAGCCTGTCCTTACCCAGTGTCCACATGCTGGAACTTTGCAATGGAGGCTGCCAAGAGTTATCTAATCTGGTTTTTCACTTCTCCCAGAAAAGCTGGTACTGGCATACCACTTAAAAGATTGTACAGAAAGCTAATTATGGGAACATTTTAAAAAGAAAAAAGGTTCTTCGGCTTTGTGCTTGAGACTGGACTTGTGAAACATCATATGTAAAATTTACAAAAGGACTGATTTAGGAAAAGACAAGCTGATCCATCGAGGCTGTCCCAGTCACAACATCAAAAAAGAGCCAGGCATACATAATCCAGATTTGTGAGTATTAAGTCAAAAAAGATAATTGTTGTAAGAAAGTAACAGTTGTGTTGCTGGTGATCTTGTACAGGGAGTCATGTACCACTCCATTTTCATTTGCTTTGCCTCTCTTTAAGCAGCATTTCATCATCTTCACCAAATCCTCTCAGGCCTCTGTCAATTACTCTGTATCCAGTCATGGGAAAGGGTACAAGAGGCTTCAGGCTGTGATTGCACATCCAGATTTCTCCCGCCATGTAGAAAATCCTAGCTCAGCAGCTTAGGTTAGAGAATTGCAACCATTGTGTACATCCTACTATGACATAATTTTCATAATAATTTTCAGGTTTATTGTGAAGTAGGTTTATAGGGGTAAGTATAGTCAGGTCTGTCTGTGTGATTTAATTACATTTGGAGTCAAGTCGACTGCAAGCTTGAAATCATCCAAAGAAGCTAGGTGCTTGACATGCTAATGAGTAAACATGGATGCTGGCTTAGCATGTAAGACGTGAAGGGAATTTGCATTTTTAGATAAATGAAGAGATTTGGATTTCAACAGGATCTTAGTCTGTTTACAGCTAGCCAGATAAGCAAGACTAAGGAGTGTGTTTATTTTTCACAAAGGTTACTGACAATATTGGCAACATGAAAGTTTTTATATTATGAGGAAGATACAGTTTCAAAGGCATATGGAACAATAGAATTTACATATTAAAAAGAGAGAAACATATATAAAGGAAAATGAAAGGCTATGTGGGAGAAGGCCATGTAAGATCTGACATGTAATAGCCTTAATGGAGCCTCCAGCCATTTGTGCATAAGTCTGCTACATAACGAAACTGAAATTGGGGAAAAGCCATTTGGAATTCCACAGTCAAGTGGGTATTGTGTTAACTTGCTGGTTCTATTTTAAATCTAAGATCTATTTCGGACTTTTGCCTTATAGGAGGTGTAACTGGGGGTCAGGTTAATTAGGAATTTTAGGAGTCATTATTTTAGTAAGTAATTGCAGTCTTATGTATGTGCTTGAAATCTTTTATTTTGTTAATAAAGGTTTTAATTTAATTTTAAAAATTTTACTACTTCAGAATTCAGTGCATACATCTCACAATAAATACAAATTGTAAAACTGTTGTGATAGTGTGACCAAGTTTCCCTTGTGGCTTTGGTCCACCTGGCACACATCATCTGCCACATCATAACACTAACACTCTGTGGTGCAAGTCATCAGTGCACCAATATCCTATACTTTGTGCTATTGCTTAGATTGGAAGTCAATTGGAATGTACAATATGGACACTTTCTATTGAACTGGTCACTATAGTAAGATAAAGAAATGAACTTGGAAAAATGTTTTCACTCAATTTCTAAAGCAAGAAACTGCTCCCACGTGGAAAACAATACTGAAGTATGGATGGCTGCTTTAGGGTTGGGGTGGAGACTTTGTTTTTCTTCCTTCCCTTTTATGTTTTGTTAACAAAAGAAAATTTCCCATTCCATCTCTCCCCATGTTAGCACGGTTGCAGAAATGGCATGCTGACCTAAGCCTTACAGCATTAACATATTGTACCACTACATGTAGACTTAAGTACAAGTGCCTGAATTATTCCAAATACCAAAATACCACAATCTTACTGTTATCT
This sequence comes from Cetorhinus maximus, assembly GCF_964194155.1. Lineage (NCBI taxonomy): Eukaryota > Metazoa > Chordata > Chondrichthyes > Lamniformes > Cetorhinidae > Cetorhinus > Cetorhinus maximus. The sequence goes on along the minus strand of NC_135906.1, from coordinate 14,420,807 downwards.
CCATGTAGTTGGACTGTAGTGGGACAATGGGATGCTATATCTTATAAAACATCCTACTGAGCAAAACATCCCATGGAACCAACTGTTAGCTACGTTTAGATTTGATACTATTAACATTAGATTTTCTACATTCACATTTCAGCTTGATGTGCTATTTGTAATCTGCTCTCTGACTTCCAGAGGCAGAGTTTTAAAAATATCATCTTCTACAATCAGTTGGTTTTTCCGGAGGGAAGCACACTGCCCCAATTCAATTGGAAGTTTATCCAGTTTGTTGACTTTAATGTCCAGGAGATGCAGTTGCCTCAGACGCCCAATAGAAGGAGAGAGGTGAGTTAGATTGTTATGTGAGATGTTCAGAACCCGGAGTTTGGTACAAGAGAAAAGGTTTTCAGGCAGTTCGGACACCTTATTGCATTCTATAGCAAAATGCTGCAGCTCTACAAGCTGGTCTATATCAAGAGGGATCTTGGAGATGTGATTGTGGGAAACATCCAGGAACAGCAGCTTTGTAAGTTTGAACAGACTTGGGGGCAAGAATTCAATCTTGTTCTTATTGAGATAAAGCATTTCAAGTTTGGCAATTTTGGCAATGTGAACAGGAATGGTAGTGATGTTGTTATGCCACAACCTGAGGCAGATAAGTTTACGAAGGTTTTGACAACTGGCAAGTTCTTCTGTTGAACTCAGGTTGTTGTCTTTGAGGTCAAGCTCCTGTAAGTTGGTCAGGCTGAAGATGGCACTAGGAATTCTTTCCAAATTACAATGGAGCAGCCTCAGCAGAGTCAGGCAGAAGAGCTTCTTAATGTTTGCAATTGATGATATTTTTACTCCTTCATTGTGGATTATCAGGCACAGAAGGTGAGGAGCCATGTCTAAAATTGCAGTTGGCAGCTTGGTTATGTTGGTTTTCAGATGCAAAGTGTCTATCTTTGGCAGCTCACGAAACATCTGCAGAGCTGTGGAGATTTTGCTGTCTGTCTGCTGTTGCCCTTCAATATAGAGTTCACGCAAACTTTTCAAGGTGAATATCCATGGAGGTATTTCATCAGCAATACCAAATCGTACACGTAAAGTTATCAAATTCTCCTTCAAGAATAACAGTGCCTGCCTTTCCACCTTAACTGAACAATTGTATAGCCACATTTCTTTCATCATTTTCAGATTGGAAATAGCAGCAGAAATGGCGACACCTTTGATGAGCTCCAGCTTTAACACCTCAATCTCTGTGAGGTCATAAACCTGGATTGGAATTCCAGGCATCATGAAGAGGTGCATCTCAACTTTGTTCTCCATGTTTGTGATGAGGCGCTGTTTTAGTCGTTCTTGACTCCACTCATGATTCAAATTGAGCTGAAGAAGTTTGTTTTCACTCACATCTGACAGGAATACTGCAAACTTTCGGGCATAAAGTTTGTCATACTGATCGATGAGATGAAGCAAGAATGCAAAGTCATTTCTCACATCAGGAATATCATCCATCCCAGTTTCAACCCTCACATTTTCAAATGAGTACTCTTTCAATTTATAATAGAGTATCCAGTGCAGTGTGTACAGACAAGTGCAACTGTATAAGACTATTGCAGTTATGTACACTAAGGATAACATTCGAAACATCCTCCATAAGCCATGAATACAGAAGAAGTCAGTGAACCCAGTGATATGCAGTGCATCAATGCAGTGGATGTTGTTACACATTTGAGGGATGAAAATGCTGATGTAGACAAGAATAACCACACTTTGCACAGTTCGGACAACGGTCTGATTCAAATACATAGCATAGAGAATGTCTCCCTCTTCTGTATGAAGGCGGAATTTCTTCACCTTTTCAAATAAGGATTTGGCCTGTTCGCCTTCTTTTTTATCCAGAATTTTCACTGAGGAATTGTCTACCATTATTCCACCAGTAGCCTTTAAAACTTGTGAGGAACCTTTAGACGAAAGAGAAGCCTTATCTGCTTTATGGACATCACTACTGAAAGCCATCTCTTGTGACAATGACTCAGAAGAATCCACTTTCATTGGACTGTGAATAGAAGATAACGATTGATCTATACTTGATTCAGAAACTACAGGTATTCTAGGGGTAGACTCCTCATATACAGTTTCTGACAGTGCTTTGGTAGTCCATGGAGAGTCTAGGCATTTTCCAAGGACAGTAATAAAATGTTCTATCTTAGAACTTGTGCCAGGAAATTTGAACCAAAAGTTGCTACTGATTAAAAATATCAGAGAATGCAGAAGGACCAGATATGGGAAATATTTGGAAAACCATATAACTGCATTATCATAGCACCACTGATTAATAAGATAGTACTGCTGGACATCTAGGCCGGTCTGGAATCCAGTGGCAAACACATTAAGGTTGAGCTCCTCCAAAACAGAGTGGTTCCACTGACGCTCTTGAATGGAGAGACCCTCTGGAACTGGGATACACAGAATCTGCCCACTTGACACCTGAGAAATAAAAATTAAACATTAATTCATCTATTAAGCCTGTAAATGATCTAGCCTCATTGTAGGCCACATACGACCCCTGTCCTATTGTGATTGCATGGGGTAATCTCTGCCAGTTCTGGTCCCATGGGCCCAATTTGCTTCCCTCTAACAGAATGCCATTGTCGCCCCTGGATTTTGTGTTGCCTGCACTACTCCAGCCACGGGGAAACAAATGATCTGAATTACTGCATGATTATCCAGTAAGCGACAACAAAAACCATCCAGGCTGGAGAAACTATCCACCATGTTACGGTACCCCAGCTATGAAGGGGTATTTGAGGGCTCAAAGATGTTTTCTGTGCCTCTTGCATAACCTGTGCACTTTTTTGCACGATTGCAGAAACTCCACAGGCTGTTCCCAGGGATGAACACTGAGACAAACATCAACTGCAGCTGGAGGATCATCAACACTTGGTGAAAGATGCTCTTTGGTCTGCCTGAAACTTGTTGGTCTTCCAGTTCAAGGAGTTGTCCTCGACCGAGTGTTGGAGACTGGCATATTCCAACGTCCAGGACTACATGCTGAGGGATGCACTAAAGCTTGGGACAGCTGCTGCAGAGGCGCAATGAGGGACAGTCGCTATCTAAGGCCTTTCAGCCATAGTGCACCGAGGGGCTGGAAATTGTATAAAATTCCTTGGGCTGTATGACTCACATTGAACATCTACAGTTAATATCACATATACCACAACTGTAATGAAGCGCCTCAGAGTGCAACATGATCTATGTAGATAATTTGAATATCATTGCACTTTCTGTGATTGCCATTTTGAAATATTTTGTAATGTTCTTTCAGATATTTTATGAATAAAGTATATTTTTGCAACAAAAAACCTTCAGATATGGTGGAAAAAAATGTGCCAAACATCATCCTCATCCTGATGGCCACCATTGTGCGTAGACCCTCGGTACGCAAACACCAAGAGTCACTACGTGCTGAGGTTCTACCAGCTCCCAGTGTTGTGAAGGATGGGTCTGGCCACGCTGCCGTGGAACGCTCCAAGTAGTTGGACCATACTGTACCACCTATCCCTCATGGAAAAATGTATGCAGAAAAACACCTTTTATCACAAGTCCATCAGGCAATGGTCTGCACGTAACATCCTAGAGGCCCTGTGAGAAAGTGATGGTAGATCCTATCGGTTGGCTTCCTGCGTAGACTGTCAAAGTCTGTCATTTGACAGAATGCCTCATCGCCAGAACTTTCAAACGAGCACCAAGACGTAGCTTGGCTGGCGGTGAGAAAGGCCCTCCCCATCAGATCCTTCCTACACGCCCAGAGTCTTGCCCCCTCCGCACGCTGTCCTCGATTTGACTGTGGTGGGGAAGAGACCATTGTCCACCTCCTTCTAGAATGTGCCTTTGCAAAGGTTAGGAGAGTGATTTTTGTCAAGTTCCATCCCGAACAGCTGTGACGCAGGACTTTTCATGCTGTTCCCAGGGATGCACACCGAGACAAACATCAACTGCAGCTGGAGGATCATCAGCTTGGTGAAAGACGCTCTTTGGTCTGCCTGAAGCTTGTTTGTCTTCCAGTGCAAAGAGTTGTCCTCAACCGAGTGTTGCAGACTGGCACTTTCTAAGGTCCAGGACTATGTGCTGAGGGACGCACTAAAGCTTGGGGCAGCCACCGCAGAGGCGCAATGGGGAAAGGTCACTGTCTAAGGCCTTTCAGCCGTAGTGCACTGAGGAGCTGGAAATTGTATAGAACCCATTGGGCTGTATGACTCACATTGAATGTATATAGTAAATATTACATGTATCGCAATTGTATTGAAGCACCTCAAAGTGCAACATGATCTATGTCGAAAATTTGAATATCATTGCACTTTCTGTAATGACCATTTTGAAATGTTTTGTAATGTTCTTCCAGATATTTTCTGAATAAAGTATATTTTTGCAAAAAAAAAATCTCCTGCCAGGTGGGCTCTGGACATGCATTCTGGTAGATTTTATAGGTCCTCTCACCATGGTACCCTCAGTCTACAAATACTGTCTAGCACTGATTGACAAATTTACAAAATTGATTGAGGCCTTCTCTTGTAAGTTTAACATGGCCCGCCGCTTCTCAGCCTTTTGGCTAAGATCAAGTGTAGTATCTGTTCTCTCGGCCTTTTGGCTAAGATCAAGTGTAGTCGTGAAGCGATGGCTATAACCAGTCGAGCCCCATACCATGGGGTATGTAACACCGTTCAGGTGACGGTGAAGGAGGAGCACCCATGGATCGGGCCTTCTTCATCAAGTGGATCCTGTTGAAGGCATGTGGATTTGAAGCGGAGGAGATCTACTCCCTGCAAGACTTCCCCAGCGCTGGATTTTTCGACGTGACTTTCAGGAGTGTGGCAGCTTGCGTCAAGTTCTTGAAGGTGTTCGAGGAGAAGGGAGACCAGCCAGAGATGAAGAACCTGACGGTGGAGTCGCTCTTTGCTCTGCCGTTGCAACAGGACCGTGTGGTGATGGTGCATCTCTACAACCCCTACATCCCTGTCGCCGATGTGTTCACCTGCCTCGCCAGGTACGTCGACAAGGTTGGGAGCTGCACCGAGGTTAGAGACGCCTTCGGGATTTGGATAAGCAAATGCCAGGTCAAGGTCACGCTCAAGACCGATGGTAAGGGAGTCATCTTCCACCCTCCTTCTAGCTTCGCTATTGGGGGAAGCCGTGGCTACCTTGTCTACGCTGGGCAGTCCAAACTTTGTCGCTCATGCGGCAAGTCTGGTCATGTGGCGGCCAATTGCAGCGCCGCCCTCTACAAGAACTGCAAGCAGGAAGGGCACCAGACAAAGGACTGCAAACAGACTAAATGCTGCAACCTGTGTGGCGAGGCAGGCCACCTCTACAGGAACTGCCCCAAACGCTGCCTTACTTATGCACAGGCAGCCAAAGCCAACAAGGGGGAAGCAGATGAAATGCTTCGTGTCACCAATACCAAGGACACTTGCAACCCTCCAACCACCAAGGTCCCCAGTGAGAACAACGGTCCAAAGGAGGGCACAGAGAGAGACAAGGTGGAGGAAAAGATTGAGGCAGCAGACAGCCAATCAACTGCACTGCCCCCTGAACCTCCCACTCCTCAGGAGAGCGAATCAATGGAGGAGGAAGCAGCGGAAAATCATCAGGGGGAGTGGCAGTTGGTGAAGAGAGCCAAAAGGAAGAACGGGCTAAGAAGGGACCAAGCCACTTCCCAGACAAGTGGCAAGAGGCATCTTCCATCCTACAAGGATGACAAGGGCAGCTGCTCTTCGGACGAAGAAGGGAAAGGGTGGCACCTACAGAAGAAATGGCAAAGCTCTAGGGAGTTGGAGGATGAGACACCCGAGCTCCAGAACATTGGAGACAATGAGGAGAGCAGCGCACCTCAACTTTGCCCACAACCCGAAGAGGCCAGCGCACCCCAGCCCCAGGAATCTAGGAGCAGTGAAGCGCTCAGCGCACCCCAGCTCCGGGAAGCTGGGAGCAGCAACGCCCCAGAGGGGGAGAGGATCGGTGATACTTCTCCAACAGAGGACATTTCAAATCTCGATCCTTGCACGAACCCCCAGATGCCACCTGATCGGAACATCTCCAATGGGGTGGTTCAGGACAGTTTCCTCAGCCCATCCAAAGTG